>NC_056728.1:1965112429-1965149929 GCF_019279795.1 Protopterus annectens
TATGATTACACATTGCCTATGATTTCTTGTATGAGATTGCAGTACAATAGGAACTTGGAACTTGGCCCCACCATCATCTTACTCGTGTGCTAACCATAGCCCTACCCCTGCCCCAGCACAAACCCCATACATGCTGTTACTGAAACCACTTTCCCCTAACAGTACTGCTATACAAATCAAAAGGTCACAGAGCACATACAACACAAGACATTCATAGCACTGAGTCTCCCTTTATCCAACCTTTTACTGTAGCCCTCACCCACAAATACCTGCATATTCTCAACACCTACTGTAACACACTTTTGCATATCTTCATAACCACAACTGCTTCATTTAAACCTTAATTTTCCTGCACATTCCTTGCGTACCTGCAAAATATAAAACTAGACTAGATGAAGTTCAGTTGCCGATGATCAGAATTCACAAACTGTAGGCCCCCCAAAATGTCAGGAAAAAACACTTTTTAAGTGTTTTTTTTTTTTGCAGGGGAGCAAGCCCACCACCCCAAACCTAAATATATCAATATCACTGTTGCACCAAGTTGAAGAAGGGGAAATTACCCTGAAAAGGCCATCACTGCTGGCACAACTCACAGATAGTGATTTCCTGTGGAGGAGCTCTGATCCTAGACAAACTGAATTTCGGGTAAATGATGATTGAGAATTCAGTCGTCTTCTTCTCGTAGGTTACCTTACCTGTGATGACATCATTTTATTAGTGTGATCATAAGGAAAACTGAGTTGACTTTGAAACTGTAACATCAAAAAACGTCATAATCTCTGTTTTGTTTTCAAACCAGTTGCAACTTTAACATCGGGAGTATGCCCAGACATGAAATTAATTGTAAAATACAGATATATAGGAAGTGTAACAATGCACTTTAAGTATACATTCATATGCCTTGATGAATGTTCTTGCTCCTGTGTATGTTAATTTCTTCTATATGGCTGTTACAAGTGTAACAGGGGCTTGCTTTGCAGAGTTCTTAGCATCCTCTGGTATAGGGGTTTCTGGGGTGAAATCTCCTTACTGCCAATTTTTCATGTTTGTTGGAGACAGAAATGACGCTCCCTGAGCTGAGATAGTGTAGTTTATTTTCAGACAGATTCCCTACATGTGTTATATAATCCATTGTGATCACTGCTGTCACCTGGATAACAGATTGAAGTAAAATAACTCCTCACCTGTGTATCACATCAGTAGCATGTGTATGTATGTGTGTATATGTATGTATGTATGTATGTATGTGTGTGTGTGTGTGTGTGTGTGTGTGTGTTCGTATATATATATATATATATATATATATATATATATATATATATATATATATATACACACACACACACGTATGTATGTATGTGTATATGTGTGTGTGTGTATATATATATATATATATATATATATATATATATATATGTGTGTGTATAGGTATTTTAGTAGTTGTTCTTGGTGAATTTACTGTTTGTTTACAGTTTTAAAGTCTGTAAAAGTAAACTGTGTGGCAGTACTGAGGAGTTTCCATCCCAAGTGTGCCTCATTTTCAGCAGTGTCTGATAGGGGGAGTCCTGAGGCTGCACTTAAGTACTCGCTGGTTGAGCTGTACAGAGGATATTCCCTTATTCAGTAAATATTTGTAGACAGTAAAAATGATCTTATGTGTTCTTAATAAAGTTAAACGGTTGTATTAAATGAAAGAATGGCCTTTGCCAAGTTTTATCTCCTCCATTTTTTTATGTTCGTGAATGTGTCAAAGTGTTACTGAGTCTGGAATTATTATATCAGCAAATAAAAAAATATGTATTGCCAATTTAGTCACTCCAGTGAATTTTATATCCCATATTTGACCTAAGAGCATCCTGAAATGGTGTAAGCATCCCCCGTCTAATTTGTTGTTTGAATTTTTCATAAATTTGCTGCACCCCTTTGTTAACCAAGTGCTGTAGGTGTAAAAGAAATACTTCACTATTAAGGATGATTTCTTTTCTTGAGGGGTTATTTTATAGAGTTGACAGGTTTTGATCCATTTTATTTTCCTTGCTTATATTTATGAAAGCCATGAAGGGGTGGATTTTCAGGTCTGGAAAGACCTCCCTTTCTTGTGTATCCAGTGATGTAACAGCCTTCCTCATTTTTGGAGGTTGACCTTCCCATAAGAAATTCATAATGAGTCTTTTGACATTTTTACATGCAGGTGGAAAGGTACTATTGATATACATGTTGGGTATATGAATAATGACTGTTGGGTCTGTCAGTGGACGTGCCATTTTGCCCACAGTTGTATTGAAGCTCAAGTGATGGATGTTGATAATTGGCAATAGTAGGTGCATTTGATAAAGGGCGGCCACGGTGGTGCAGTGGTTAGCATTGCCGCCTCACAGCAAGAGGTTCTCCGGTTCGATCCCCGGCTGGGGTGCCTTCTGTGCGGAGTCTGCATATCCTCCCTGTGGTCGCGTGGGTTTCCTCCGGGTGCTCCGGTTTCCTCCCACATCCCAAAGACATGTTGCAGGTGGATTGGACACTCTAAATTGGCCCTAGGTGTGCGTGTGAGTGTGCCTTCTGTGGAAGGTTGGGCGCCGGGCTGGCAACTCGACACCGTAAAACTCCACTGCCATTCAATGTGCGGACAAGGTGATCCGCTGTGGCGACCCCTGACTGGGAAAAGCCGAAAGAAGAAGAAGAAGGTGCATTTGATAAAAATAAACTTTTTTAAATGAGTTTAGTCCATTGTTTCATAGGCTTTCATGCCGTAGGTATTCTTCTGCTTTGAAAGGATTCTATGAAGATGTTTGGCCAATGTACTGTCCGTGCAGTTTTTTGGAATGTAGTTTGTTACACACATATAGTATGTGGCTGGTTTCTCACATACGGTACAACAATGGGATTTCTTTTATACTACTGTTGGTGTGGCAGTGAGAATGTCTGTATGTTTTTGTTTATTTATTGTCCCTGCGGAAAAAAGAAGAAGAAGATATGATAAATGCAGGATGTGGTTACTCAGATGTTCGAAGGTGGAGGTACTTCAAGACTATTTTGATAGTTCTTTAGCACCGGATGCCAGGCTGTTTAATAACAACAGGCTTGGTTTTTTTCTTGTTCCTTTTAGTAGTGCTAATTGTAGTTTACCATTACTAAGAAGACTCCATTTAGCTAATCATATAGCTCATACTGAGAGCGGTTTGTTTTTTTTCCAGAAGGCAAAAATGCAACATCTTCTGAGGCTCTACATGCATCTCTGTGTTGTTCTTGGTGATTCCGCCTTGTGAATTACTAGCTAATGTAATTACCAGGTACTCTGTATTCTTACTCATTGTCATGTCTGATTTTTTTTGTAAAGTAACATATTAAATAATTTGCCTAATTTAATAAATTCCTGACTGAAACATTTGGTTTGGGAAACAGTGTTGCAGGTAAATATTAGGTGTGTTGATGAGCAAAACACAGCCCTTTTCTTGAGGTACTAACTGTTCAGCAGCTCTTCATGCTGCTTCAAGACTTTTGGCATGCCACAAGCAAAAGAAGAGATTATGCTTATTTAAAACAAAAGGAAATCTATTTTACCACAAAACCCATTTCTAATGTATTAGCATGCATGGAAATCTTCATCTTTTAACAGCATGCCCTTGGTGCATTAGTTTTATTTAAGTAAAGGAGGGCATTATTTCAGCTACATTACCCAAGTACCCAAAGAAATAAAAATGCGTACTGGAAAAACATCTGGAAAGGAGTTAAGCATACTGGGTCTACATGTAGTATAGATGCCTGGCATCGAATAGCACTTATTTGTGAAGACAGGTGAATCACATAAAGACTGACATTTAAAGAAATTGCCAAGGTATGAGAAGTAAATCAAGTTTCTTTCTCATACATATCAGCAGTTGTTCTCGTACAATTTATTGCAGGGTGTGTTTCCACCACTTTTGTTTCTTGATACTCCAACGTTCATTAAGGTCCATTCTGTTCATACCAACAGGAGACTGAAATGGGGTTGATCTTACGATGGAAATTAACATGAAATGCACAGGTATTCTTTAATATTCATGAAACAATGAGCCACTTCAAGTGGTGACTCTCTCTTTAACAGATCATTTAGTTCTTTTATGCATTTACATATGGTTCTTTTGAATTCCTGCTGAATTAATGTAGCTTGCTTGAGCTTGCATTCAAGGCAATACAAAATAAAAATTGTGTTTTGGGTATACTTTATCGCTGTACGGACCCAGTTATTCCCCCCAGTGGTGAGAGTCCTATGGCACATTTGTTTCCCCTGGGGATGGGTTTCAAGCTTACTTCACTATCAAAAAGTTATCAAGCTTTGCTATCATAGTCAAAGGGAATTGGGTTTTTGCTTTGTGCCCTGCTGTTTCCCTGTGCAGGTTCAGTATTACATATGGTGTTGACAGTGAGGTGGGTTTTGTGCTAGGTAGTATCTTTCTTGAGTGAGGTAAATCTGCAGACACTCCTCCTTAAGTGAACAACCTCTATTGCCACTCTGGTCTCCACTGAGGAGTTCAAAAGAGCATGCATTCCCAGACATGTTCCCCTCCCCTTCCACTTTAAGAGAAGTGAGTGGGCTGGATCCTTTCATTCTTCATCCGCCCTCGGATATCTGCTCTAACAACGGGACTACTGATTGATTGTTGGTTGTCTGATGTGTCTTTCAGACCAAGTACTGTTTGGATTACTCTGTTTCATATTCCATAGTCAACAAACTGTTTAAAACTAATTTCTGTCTAATCTAATTCCAGGTACCCCACACAGTGCCACATATCAGCTGCTCTCCGTATACCAACATAGTCTTCCTCTCTTTCCAGACCCGCAAATCCCCTTTTTTCCCAGGATGCCCATATTTTTGTATCTAATAGTCAAAAGCATGTTAGTCCATAATTTAATTTCCTTGTCACCTAGTACATAGCACATACACAGCTGTCTCAGAGTTCCATGTTGCTCCCCTGTAAACCAGTCCGATATTTCCGTTTAGCTTTGTAATGTTTTATCAGTAATGTATATAACATTTTAATTTGACAACTCTGTCATGGTATAGGTCTGGATCTTGTTCTCCCATTTTACCCATTTCTTTTCCAACCACCAGCTAATCCCAGTAACTCTAGGCTTCCCACCACCTAAATTAAAATCTATCAACATACTTTGACTTTAAGAAATGGCCTGGACTCTTCACTGGGTGGGACTGGAACTTATAAAGTAACAAAGGAAACAAAAAAAAAAAATATTTTTTTCGTACCCCCTTGTCTAACACAAGTCTTATTTTTATTATTTAAAAGTCAAATTTCAGACTGTTCATTAACTCCTCATAAGTCTTAATCACCGAGTCCTATTTTGACTTTCCCAGATAAATTCCCATTTATTTGATATGAAACTTCCCAATGGAACCAAAGTACACCTGTCAGCCTTTTTGTTGGTATTTAATTTATTGCCACTGCTCTGCATTTCTTAATCTTTTAGCCAGAAAATGTAGCAAATTTCTTCAGACTTGTCAAGTATAACATTTTCTGTGAATGGGGGTATATGTTTATCTTTTCACCCTTGTCTTCCATTCCTTTGTAATGTATTCCCATGACATCATAGCCAATGGCTCTAGGTATAATTTATTTTATTTATTTATTTTATTTAACATTTTGTTGACTGGGAAAGTCCGACTAGGTTCCACAGATCCTGTTTTCAGCGGAGGCCTGGGGAGAAATGCTCCAGAAGCATGTCTTTAGAATGTGGGAGGAAACCGGCGTACCCGGAGGAAACCCACGCGAACGCAGGGAGAACATTCAACCTCCACACAGAAGGCACCCCAGCCGAGAATCGAACCAGAGAACCTCTTGCTGTGAGGCGACAGCATTAACCGCTGCACCACTGCGCCGCCATAATGCGAGTAATGGTCCTTTCTGATAGTCTCATGGGTCCATGTATGTCTTTGCATGAGCTGTTGAAATATATAGCCACTGTCAAGTCTATAAATTCTTTCAGAATTCTAAAGGCCTGCAGAGTTTTGGTCAGTTAGTGCCATTGTACTTCAGTACATGCCTTTTCTGTATCCTGTCTTACTATGGATCCTGTCTACTGTTACTAGCTTGTCAGTATTCCCCTCTACAGCCTTCTTAAGTAGCCCTGTCTTTAGAATATTTATGAATGTCTGCCTCCTCCTCATAAACCCATATTAATGACTTTCATTTAGCTCCAGCATAGCTGCTAATTTATCTGGGATATTAAGCATAAATGGCTGATAATCATGATTAAGTAATGATATTGGTCTGTAAGAGGACAGCAGGTATGGATCTCTATCCCCCTTCAGCAAAACTACTAGTATAGCTTGAAATGCATTGTATACTCCAGACATATAGATGACCACTATATAGATGACCACTGAGTTGTGTACTCCAAGCATATAGGTGACCACTGTGTCTTTAGTTTGCCTCCTGTTTCTGTCTGTAAAACATCACTTCCTGGAATTTTACTTTGTATGTGACCTTTCATTATTTTTTCAAATTTTCTCAACATTCATGGGGCCATGAACTCGTTTGCTTGCTGTGCCATTAACTTGGCCACACCAGTATCTCATAGATAATCCTGTATTTCTTTCTCGCATTCCTCTTATTTAGTCTTTGTAGAGGCATTCAGAACATTTTCTGAAAGCCCCTGTGGCCACAACTGGATCTTTTGCTGAAAAGGTTCCACTCATGATACATATACTCTCATCGATTCTTTGTGTCTACTTCTGTTGCTGTCCTACCAAAAGTACTTTTAGGAGAGCCAGAGAATTATGGTAAAACATATCCTTCAGACACTCTTAAAATCATTCTTTTTTCTAATATGTCATCATTTTTCAACTAATCCCTTCCTTTTCACTTTGAACTGATAAATCATTTGACCTTCAAACACTCCAGGCTTTCCCTTTTAACCTTTAATGCCTCTTTGTTTTTCCCCCAAAGGTTAGCAGTATACATTTTACTTCCTTTGCCACTTCCA
This sequence comes from Protopterus annectens, assembly GCF_019279795.1. NCBI lineage: Eukaryota > Metazoa > Chordata > Ceratodontiformes > Protopteridae > Protopterus > Protopterus annectens. The sequence goes on from NC_056728.1 coordinate 1,965,119,405, forward strand.
TCTTTTATCTTTTCCTGTCCATCGAGCACTGTTTTATGACCATCTTTACTGTATTTTTAATGTACTCCTTAGCAGTGTCTGTCGCCAGTCTGAAAAGTTCATAATTTGTATATAATAAGCAGGAAACATTGAGTAGTACTTTGACTAAGGGGACATAATTAGCTTGTAATTGACATTCCAGGGGAGGATGAATGAAAAGATTCTTACTATCGAAGTAAGTGGGATCTGTCAAAATGTAAGTTTTATCAGTCGTAGAACTTGACCTATATTTCTTTGAATAAGTGGGGCGAGGAGGCTCCATGCACTATTAAAAAAATAATCCCTGAGAGCCATGATTCCTGTATAAATCCTCTCTTTTCTCACTATTATGGGAATTGTTATAGTTATTTGGACGCCTGTCTTACCCTTAATAGTTGTCCCTGTGTTCCAGTCTATATATATATATATATATATATATATATACCCCCTTCCTAAAAGACCATTATTAATTGTCTGATTAATGTCTATCTCTGTTACATTAATGGGAGAAAATTTACAGTGAAAATAGTAAAGCTCATCCCTTCCCAAAAGCTCTTGATCTCTGCATAACAACTTCTTTCATCAAGGTTTCTTTTATTTTAAGGGGTCATGTTCTTAAGAGAAGGAGACCTACCCCCCCTGTACAAGGCACTCTGATGATATTGCCATCCTGTTCCAGTTAACCTTAATTGGTGTTTATGCTCAGTTTCATCAGAATGTGACTCTTGTAATGCCACAATCTAGGGATGTGACTAATTCGTATATGTAATTACTTGTTTTCGATCAGAACATTCCACATAAACAGTTTCATGCAATACACAAGGCAATAGTTTCCACTCCCTGTATTCCTATTATAAGTACTCTGACTTTTGGCATGGATTCAAACCTCTACGCCATTTCTGAATGCCACGGTCCATATTTCCATGTATACCCTTTGATATAAACTGGACATAGGAACAGAGCAGTGCATTTTTTTTTTTTTTTTGCTTAGAAATGGCATACCACAAAAGTATGCACAAGTCAAAACCTAGCAACTTGCACACAACACTGTCATATTTTATACCATTCCTTCAAACACATGACTAATACCTCACAGCAGGCTTAATCCCCTGTACTCGTCACACAGACAACAACTCTGCCTGTAATGTTATCTTCTGATAACAAGTTGCTAGATCCTTGTCGTCTTCCCCCCAGGGTCACTCCCTTCCCATAATTTTGACATTGAAGTACAGGCTTTAATAATGACAAGTAAACTCTTCATTTCCAGCTCTAACCATTTGTCAACAACCTATACTGTTTTTCTGAGTCTGACAGAGTGCACTAGCTGTTCAGATAGATGCAAAAATTCTACTCAAGACACATGCGTACAATGACATATGCATTTACAAGTTTAAGACCACTGGATATTTTCTGAGTTGAGAACATACTTTATTTGACATTTGTTGACCGGGATAGTCTGACTGGGTCAAAGCCCTTTTTCAGCAGAGACCCGGGGAGAAAAGCTCCAAAGTACAGATAATAACAAAATCAGAATTACAGTGTATGTGCAATACAATGAGAAATACAAGGCTCAAAAGCAAAAACTATAACAGATCAAGCATACAATAAGTGTGTAATACAATGAGATTGTAAGCAGAAGCATTTACAATAGTGAAGACGAGAGTTTTAATCACAGTTAGTGTTTGAAGCAGACAGTAAGGTAAGTGACGTATACTAGAAGGATAGTAGGTAGTATGAGAGTAACAAGCTTGAGGGATAGTGTACAGTGTGCTGATCAGCCAGAAAAAAAGGTGGTGAACAGGAGAAGGCGTAGTTTGCCACCCTATTGCCCAATACAATGATGTAATACTTCCAAATTACACTATATGAGTAAATAGAACAGAATAAATATTACTTAAGGAACAGATTATTACCACTCTGTTGGCCAACACAGAAAAGATGAGCTCTAGAAAACAGTTTATTTTCTACAACTCCTTCTTCTAAGTACTTGATGTTATGTTGTCCTATCTCGCCTTCATTCTTACAATGATGGGTTTGGAGCCGATCCTCGGCTCCGATTCGGCCAAATACTTAGCTGAAAGTCTCAAACCTGACTTGTGGGAAGAAGGTATCCCACAATACAGTGGTGTAATTCCCCAGATCTCGTTTGCTGCTTTATGAGGTTGGATGCGCTCATCTTGGCCGTGACTAAGTTGTGATATATTTTTTCTATTACCTTTGTCAAAAACGTGCTATTTTTGCATATATCTTGCTTTAGTCATATTAGGTTTAATTTGTTATCTCTTTGCTGCACTTTGTTAAATAGTGATAGTTTTTTTCCCCCTTCAGCATGACTTTTGCCATCGCTTTCTAGGCCCCTTTGGTATCCCATGTAGTGGTTTTTCTTCATTTATAACTGTCTTTATAGCTTGTTTAAGTTAGAGAGCTATATGCTCGTTTAAGTTAGAGGGCTTGTACTGTTTTATTTGGAAAATTGAACCGTTTTAGTTAGAGGTACTATTTTTCTTCCCCTGGTTGTCGCTCCTTGTGTTGTCCTATAGTAACCTTTGGTTTAGCTTCAGCATATTAGTCTTGGCTAATAAAACTTTGTTGTTTCTGTTTTGCTATTGCCTTTAGGGTCTTTTTGAAAATGTCTAAAGACCAAAAAGAAAGAACATAAGTCTTTGGGCTTTAAGAAATGTCAAAAGTACTCGCTAAAAATGTCCATCACAGATGGACATGTTGTTTATGTTTATTGCCTTGGTGCCATTCATCTCCAAGAAGACTGCACCTTCTGTCATTGATTCTAAAAGGGCTCTTAAAGCCTTCTTTTGTGGAAGTCATTCATAGCTCTTCCTCCTCTTCTTAATCTCATTCCTCTAAAAAGGATAAGTCTCGTAAAAGACAATCAAACACTACATTGGCTCAGTCGGAGCCGCCAGTCAAACTTCCAAATTTCAGAGGCCACTACTTCCTCGGCTCCACAGTCTTCGGAGCCATCGGAAGTCCTTTTGGTTGATAGGCCTGGTACTTCGGCTCCAAAGCCTTCGGAGCTGTAGGATACCTCCACTCGGAGCCGGTCCATTGAGATTTTGCCAGTTTCTCCGACTTTGAGATTGCCAATCCTCCATAGGTCTCGATTTCCTTCCCCTATCTTCCAGGTCTACAAGGAGCTTATCAGATGATGACGTGGAACGGGTGGTGTGTAGACTCCTCAAGTCGCCGGTGCTGACTAAATTATTCTTGACTCCTAACCATTTGGTCTCGGAGCCTACTGTGCCCACTGTTGTTCCTCCTCTGAGCCCAGCTGGTCCTTCGGAGCCAGAGTGCTTGGTACCACTTACTGTGGACCTGTCAGTTCTGGGACCCCCTTCGGCGTTCACGGAGCCGACATCTTCTTCGACTCTATCGGTGCCGTCTGGTGAGTCTGGGAGCCGAGGTTTCCTGGTCGGCCCTGGGGGGTGTACTCTGCCCCTATCGTCTTCTACCCTTGGGAGTGTCAGCTCGGGTTAGCTCTGCTCCCCCATCGGCTTCAGATCTGATCTCTTTGGATGTTATGTGATCCTTTCTCGCCTACATTCTGAATGATGGGTTCACTATCCCAGGATGCACCACCAACAGTCCCCTTCTGATATAGGTGCTCCAAAGACTTTTCCAGTCCCCAGTCTTCCAAAAAAAATTTAGGCTCCGACCCAGTTGGCTTCGGAGCCGGTATGTGACCATCCATTGCTATTCCTCCTCCGACTGGGGGACAGACACAGAGACAGGGTGCCGGAGGATAGCGGAGGAGTTACATCACCCCATTCAAATACTCCCCCCTCCGTCCAAAGAATCGGACCCACCACCCAGTCAAGGGAAATAGCAGCTTCTTTTGCAAAAAGAAGGGAGAGGACCTAGACCAATATTGGGATCAGCAGCAACCTACCTATAGGTGACGAATCCAAATTCGAAAATGCGTTTGCAATCCATTTCTCCCGTGTTGGGAAGGATGTTTTGGATGTGCTCCATAGACCTCAAGGGCGCCTACACAGGGCCAGCCCCCCAGCCAGGATGGTCCCTCAAGGTTCTGGCTCAATATGTGCCCGGTACTTTTAGTTCCTTCTAGTTAGGTACATGAGTTCTTCAGAGTGGCTCTTATTCTTCTCCTGGACCTTCATCAATTCAACCTCATCATCTCATCATCTGATCATGATAAATATGCAAAGGGACCTGCGCTGGTGCTGGTTGCTTCAGACATCCAACCCAGATCAGGGCAAACTTTTTTCTCCCCCTCAGCCCCTCCCCTGGGACAGATGCCCTCCAGAGATAGGGTGGGGGGGGTGGGGGGGCAGGGTGCTGGCAGGGCAGGGCTGGCTTCCGAGAGCTCTTTCTCCACATCAGCGATGGTGTTGGAGATGAGGCTGTGCTTGATCCCTACTTACACAAGTTCCTTCCTCAGAGGGTATCCCATATAGCTCATCCACCACAACAACATGGCCGGTGGTTTGGTATCTGAACAAACAAGGAGGGACCAGATCGTATCCCCTTTTTGTAGAGGCCATGAGAGGTGGGGAATGGGCTGTAGCTACCAACGGACAAATTAAGCAGGATCTCTCTCCTCAAATGGTCTTCTAAACGCACAGTAGTAGCCCAGGTTTTTTTCAAGAGATGGGGACGCCGTGCGATCTATTTAGCACTCCACAAAAACACCAAGTGCCAAAGATTCTCTCCTTGATTCCACATCAGGAAGTACCGCCATGGATGTTCTTAGCTCTCCCCTGGCCCAACAGGGCTGCTTATGCTTTTCCTCCAATCACTCCTTCCAAAGTCAGTCAAAAAAAGCTTCCCAGCTAAGGTCTTTCATGATCTTGATTGCCCCATACTGGCCTCGCAGATATGTTTTCTTACCTGAAAAAAGCATGCCCATAAACCACCACTAACAGATTTGTATCTGGTAAGCTCAACTCAAGAGGGGGATCTATCATCTCAAGGGCCTGTCCCCCCTATTTGCTCCTGTTTCCCAATTTTATGAAATCAACATCATTCTGTCTCAACTATTCAAGTTCAACTAGCACTATTTTCTAAATTCCATGTCTCTCTCCTCCATGAATTTTCTTGAGCCTCCATTGGGAATTTGCAGGCTAAGGTCTGCACATTGTTAAGACCGCAAGTTTCATCCTGCCACTCCCATCCTGATCTTGAATTAAATCTTCTTAACATCTCCCCTAAGGAACCCGGCCCCCTCATGCGAATCATTAACATAAATGTGCAGGATCGTCATGGAAAACGCATTGCTAGTGGCTATTACTTCAGACAGAAGCATATCAAGCCTTAGGCCCTAACCATTAATATTATTTGATTTGATTTTCCAGAAAGATAGAGTATAGGCCCTAATCCTCCCTTTGTCTTTCCCAAAGGCTCTAGTCTCTGTCTTGCTTCAACAATCCCTACTACCAGTTTCTTTCCTTTCTTCAATAATGAGGCAGAATACATGTACCTCCATAAATTGGATGTTCTATTCCTTATCACGACATTAATTAGGCCAGACCATCACTCGTGCTACAAGACCAGCGTTGTCCAGTGATAATATAAAATTGGGCCAAAAACCATCTAATCAAAGCAACTACATCATGGATCAGTTGCATAACTCAGAGCCTATTCTTCTTCAAATAAGCTTATTTCGCATCATCATCTCGCAAAGCTTCTACCATAGAGCTATGGCTACTTCTATAGTTTCATTCCATTCCGTTGCCTTCCTCTGTCTCCTCGGAGCTGAGGGCGTATTCGGAGCCGGTGGGATCTGCCTTTGAGCTGATGAGGAGTGTGTTGTCTACCCATTCAGCACCACAGAAGGATACCAGTACTCGTCCCCCCAAGGCACCGGCTAGTGTCCGAACACCACTCATTCCTCAAGACAGCAGAGACCCAGAGCCTTAGGATCTCCCATTGGGTGAACCCCTGTTATCCGAGGCCTCCCTAGAATACCCTTCTGAGGAGCCACCTCAGAAGAGAACCTGCAAGAGGAAGGATGTTGACTCTCCAGATGAGTCCATCACTTCAGACACTGACCTCGAGTCGGAAGGGTTCCCACGGTCATCCTCTGACGATATCTCATTTGCAGATATTCTAGAGATCCTCAAGCAAAGAGGCAGCTGGCAGACCACCACCCCTTCTGATGAGAAGTCAGTGTACCTGAAGGCTTTTGGGTCTCAACCTTCAGCCTCCTGGGTGTCTCTGCCTTTCGATGAACTAATGGACCTGGTTAGTCGAAAGGCATGGGAGTTCCCCGACACTACGGAACCAGTCCCTCGGAGGCCAAACAAATTTTTGTCAGCTCCTTCGGGCAAGGAATTTCTAACTAAGGGGGAGTACCTGTAGATGCTATGGTGATGGCAGCAGCCACCAAGAAGGAACTTGCAGAGTCTTCCTCATCTGTTCATCCTCTGAATAAAGACTCTCGAATGATGGACAGATATGGGATGCATATCTTTTCTTCAGCGACTTTCTCACTGCGATTACTGAACTACTTATCCCATTTCATGAGGCTACAAAGAGATCTCCTGAAAGAGCTAGGAGATACTCTACAAGGAAGGTTCATTAGCTGCAGGGGTGAATGAGAAGGTCTCCTCCCAGCTGTCCACCTTAAATTCCATTGTCAACTCCTTTATGAGACTCGTATCATACCCAGCAGATGGAGGGAGCAGGGCAGTGGGTTCTGCAGTTGCCCTTAGGAGATACTCCTGGATGCACTTGTGCAATTTTGCAGAGCCCTTTAAGTCTACCTTTACTGATGCCCCTTTTGATGGTTCCTCACTCTTTGGACCCGAAGTAAAATACACTCTAACCCGGTGCGAACAGGAAGGGAAAACTCTCTCTGCCATTGGAGTATGTTTTTCTGTACCTTCAAGACCTTATCCTAAAGCTAAGAGCTGAAAGATGTGGTTCAAAAGATCCCAGAGATTTTTCCAAGATGCATGGGGTGATACCTTCCCAGGGGCAGAGGGGGAGGTAATAACGGAAGACACTGCCTCAGAGGCAGAGGGGGCCCACAAAACCAGGGTGACCATGATTCCTTTTGTGGACACCCTTATCAGCGCTCCTGAAAGGAGGCCCAACTGCTCTACTCTGGAAGCAGTCTGTGGACATTTAACAATGTACCCAGAAGCCTGGTGAAATATCACAAATGACAAATGGATGCTAAATATAATATCCAGAGGATACTCCATCCCTTTTTCCAAACCTGTTCCACAGACCAAAACAATGCCAGATGTTCCACCCAATCTAAGAGAACAAGCAACTATAGAGATTCGAAAGTTGCACCACAAAAGAGTTATCCAAGAAGTCCCCACAGACCAAGTAGGATTTGGAACTTACTCAAGATTCGTTTTGGTGGCAAAAAGAACAGGGGACTGGCGGCCTGTATTAGACCTAAGCAAGTTAAACGAATCAAGAAGTCAAAGTTTCGTATGGTGACACTGCAGTCTATACTTCCCTTTTTAGGGAAAGACAATTGGATGTGCTCGATAGACCTTCAAGATGCTTACTACCACATAAAAATGGACAGGACATCAAGAAGGTACTTGCGCTTCCAGCTGGGAGCCAGCCGTTACCAGTTCAGAACTCTGCCCTTTGGTCTCACTACAGCCCCCAGAGTGTTCACCAAATGTATTGCAGTAGTCACAGCTTACTTGAGATGTCTAGGATTCTGTGTGTTTCCCTATCTAGACGACTTGCTCCTATCTACCACCACCAAGCATCTACTTCTACAAGCCAGGGACCTAACTTTGGACATATGCAGTCAGCTGGGCATTACAGTAAATTTTTGAAAATCTGCCTTAACATATTACATTCATAGTCGCAGATCAAGACACTTCATCTATGGTAGCATGTCTTCCAACAGAAAGAGTTATAGCACTCAGACAACAGATACTTCACCTCCTTCCCAAGAACAAAGTGAAAGCGAAGATAATCCTATGGTTATTAGGAACAATGGCCTCCACGATTACACTGGTTCCTCTTGCCAGAATGCACATGAGGATTCTTCAATGGCTATTATTCTCCCAATGGTCACTTCAAGAGCTTCCAATGTCTCATCTGATCAGAATAACAGAATCTTGCAAGAACGACTTAAGATAGTGGATACACTCCACTCATGTGACAATGGGCAGACCCTTTGTTCCACTTCAGCCAATAGCTGCAGTGACCACAAACGCTTCCCAGATTGGGGGGGGGGGGCATTATCTGGGAAGAACAGTCCAAGGTACATGGCAAGAACACGAAGCTCACTTGCATATCAATGTTCTAGAGATGAGAGCAGTGCTTCTTACATTGCAAGCACTTCAAGACTCTCTCCCTCAAGGGACTATTGCTATTCAGTCAGATATGTCTGTGGTTTGGTACATAAGCTGGGGGGGGGGGGCAGATCTTACCCCCTTTGTCGAGAAGCCCTAAGAGTATGGCAATGGGCAGTTTCTTCCCAGTGCTTTCTAATCGCAACACACATTCTGGGGAAGGCCAGTGTGATAGCGGACAAGCTGAGCAGAGCAATCCTAATGCCTCACAAGTGGTCTCTCAATCACAATGTAGTGGAAATTATTTCCCAAACATGGGGACAGCTTTGCTGTGATCTCTTTGCCACTCCCATGAATGCCAAGTGCAGCAACTACTTTACCCTCATCCACCCTCCGGGGGAGACACCAAGAGACGCTAATGCTCACAATTGGCCCTCGGGACTTCTGTATGCCTTTCCACCATTTCCTCTCATACCCAGAGTAATTCAGAAAGCATCATCTTCAGGAGAAGCCTTGGATTCTGGACCCAGTGCCAGATCTGCTGACTCTTATGTCGGGGAAGCTTCATCCTTCTCTCCACACCCTAAAACTGACAACTTGGCTGCTCCACTTCCCAGTTTAGTCAGGCTTAACAACTTCACTCTTACATTTAGACATATCTTAATGTCCTCGCACAAAGCTTACACTAAAAACTGTATTCTAGTAAATGGAAGAGGTTTTCCCTTGGGGCTCAAGATAGGAACATTGATCCTTTCTCTGCACCTATTCATTCTGTTTTGGAATTTTTGGCGCAACTTTTTCAACAAGGCTCAGCTGTAACAACCATCAGGGGTTCAACTTGCTGCAATTTCAAATTTTCATATTGGTGATTCTACTTCCAACTTAATGTCACATAGGTTGTGTAGAGCCTTCTTAAAAGGTGCTTCCTTATTAAGACCTCCCTTTAAGGAACCCCTTTCTCCTTCGGATCTAAATTTTATTTTGTCTCATCTCACGTTACCTCCCTTTGAGCACTCTTCTTCTTCAGACCTCATGTTCCTTTCCTGGAAGACCTTGTTTCTAGTGGCTATAACATCTGCTAGAATGGTGTCAGAATTGCAAGCTCTTTCTATTAAACTACCATATTTGATTTTTCATAAGGATAGAGCATCTTTATGTACAAACCCATCCTTTCTACCGAAAGACTCTTCTCCAAACAACATAACCAATCCATAGAACTTCCAGTGTTCTTTTCTAATCATAGCAACAAGGCAGAGTACAAATTACATCAACTGGATATGCATAGACAACTTGGATTCTATTTGCATAGGACCAAAGACTTCAGAAAATCTGACCAGTTATTTGTATTCTTCTCTGATGCAAATAGAAGGATCCTCAGTCTCAAAAACTACTCTTTCCATTTGGCTTTCAAATTGTATTCCATTCATCTATAACTCAAATCGCAAAGATTTACCTTTCAAAGTGAAGGCTCAGTCCACTAGAGCAATGGCTCAGTCATCTGCTTTTCAAGCCAGAATTCCCATGGATAATATTTGTGAAGCAGCTATGGTCTACTCCACATACTTTTATCACTCATTACAAAGTGGATTTGGCCTCCAGGGACAGGGCATCCTTTGGTTCCACGGTGCTTGAAGGTGTACTCCCATGAGCCAACCAGGGAAAAGGTGCTAGGGACCCTGTCCCATCATTGTAAAATGAAGGTGAGCTAGGACCACATAAAATAAAGAAGTTATGTAGTCACCATAATGTTCCATGTTTATTGTCCGTCTCACCGTTCATTCTTATGAACCCTCCCTCCTTCCCTCTGCCAAGACTCCTTGTGGACCTGGTAGATTTTTTTACTACTTTCAGGAGTTCTTTGTCTCAGTTTTTTTCTACTTCCAGTACATATAGTATGAACTTGGATATATGTTTATATGTATATATTTGTAGATATGTATATAGTGTACATATTGTTCAGTATTAGCAGCAAACGAGATCTGGGGAATTACACCACTGCATTGTGGGATACCTTCCTGCCACGAGCCAGGTTTGAGACTTTCAGTTAAGTATTCGGCCGAGTCGGAGCCGAGTATCGGCTCCGAACCCGTCATTGTAAGAATGAACGGCGAGTTGGACAACAAACATGGACCATTATGGTGAGTACATAACTTCTTTTTTTTTTGCTACACTGATCATGTGCAGGGCAATGCCTAACAAAAACATGATCGATCTCAAAAAGCATACATCAGTGAGATTATGAATTTGGGTGAATCTTCAGCAATCCACTCGTTAATGCATTGTGAAATGTAACCTGTTCTGGTCTTTTACATGCAGCAGTCTACATATGCAGAAACCATGCATTATCTCAAAATATATAAGTTTCAAGTTATTATTTTTCTAATTAGTTTTTCCTTTCTTTTGTAGGAAAACCTATTTTAATCTGCAGTTGTGATTACATTGTAGTTATTCACTTGCTTTCATATGAACATTGATAGAGTTTCTACGTAAGTCTGAGATTACAATCAGAATTTGAAAAGGTTGAGAAAGAATTGATAATAGATCTAAACATACACCTTCAGTGCCACAGCTGTGTTACCATTAGCTGTTGGGAGTGTTGTATGTACAGCCATGATCATCTCTGGGTCACAGCTGCCAGCTCCTATTTGTTGATCAGGATGCAACTCTGGCATTTGGCTTTTACCTGCAGGCCTTTATTTTACTCAGCAACCTATAATAAAATAATAAAATTGTATACTATGTAGCAAATTGAGTTTCCCTTATACTCTTTTCAAAAAAGGTGTTATGTTAACTTAAAAACATTGCAGGGATTTCCTCAGCAAATGGCTAATGCAAGAGTAACATTTACCGTTTTGATACAGGTTGTTGTATAAAATGATTACCCAAAAGATAAGGTATAGACTCTGGAAACTACAGAACTATAAGACTCACTAGTCTCATATGCAAAGCCATGGAAAGGCTTATCCTGGACATTATCAGTAATGAGATAGGAAATCTCCAGACACTGGACCCAACCCAATTTGGTTTCAAGGGGATGGTCATGCCTACTCAGACTGGTGGACTTCTTTGAGAAGGTCACCAGAGCAATGGATGAGGACAGAATGGTTCACACTACCTACCTTGACCAGGCAAAGGCATTTGATGCACTCCCCCACTTGGGCATTGTTGACAAACTCGCGCGGTTAGGTACAAATCCTTAAGTCACCTGGTTGATAGCCAGCTGGCTCACAGGCAGGACCCAGGAAGATATAACTGGGGAGTCCACCTCTACAAGGACACCAGTCACAAATGGAATCCCTCAGGGATTGGTCGTGGGACTGCCCCTTTTTGGCATTTACTTCTCTGAAGTCAAGGCCAACGTCAGTGGCCTCTGGCTGACTAAATTTGCAGATGATTGCAAATTCTGTCATTGAATTGCACTGACACAAATATTCTCCAGGAAGGGCTGATGCAGATAAACAACTGGTGCCAGAGTGAGGACTAAAACTAAATGCCAAGAAATACATAATGCTATCCTACAGAAAGTCATCCACCTGTGGAAACTATCCTACTGACAACACACCCCTAAGAGTTGACCCAATAGTCAGATAATTAGGGCCACACACACAATTAATCTAGCCTTAGACCATCATGTATCTACAGTAGTGAGGAAATCATTCTATGTTGTGCAACTTATAAACAAAGGTATGGTATCTAGGTCCAAAGAAGTCATTATTCCACTGTATTCAGCATTCATCAGACCTGTCATTGAGTACAATGCCTTATTTGGTATGTACCTAACCAGGCATATCCAAAAACTGGAATGTCCACAGAGGTTCCTTAGTAAAAAGAATGCAGGGTCTAAGTAACATATCCTTTGCAGACTGCCTCAAAGCCCTATCCATGTGTTCTGTGTCCTACAGACTGTTGAGGGGATATCTATGCCTGGCATACAAGGCATTGTCAGACCCCACTTTGATGAACCTCCTGCATATTCACAAAACAAACAGCACCAACATTACCCATTCTAAAATCTTACATATTTCTTGTGATTTAAAAGGGACCTGCTAGAGAGATAGGTGTGTATCTCAGAAACTACCCCTTCCCTGGAACAGGCTCCCCATCCATGTGATGCAGAGTTCCTCCCTAACCCAATTCAGGTGTAACTTGGAGAACTGGGTTGGGAACAGGAAATTCATCCCTGTTTTGGCACCTCTGTTTCTAATGGACACTGGGTAACCTGTAAATGGTTTATCTCCCAAGCCCCTGCTTATGCATATCAAGGGCACCAGCACTTGTCAGAGATTTGGGTTGCATGGCTAGGCTTAAAGACCCTTGTGGTCTTTAGCCTAGCAAACACCTGTGAACATATTTTGAGCAATATGTCAAGCAACATCTTGTTCTTGGAACAGGAAAATAGTGTTGAAGGGACAATTTGCAACTTCAGAAGTGAAGTTAGACATGATGGACAATAAGCAAACTGATCAAGAAGACATGGTTTAGAGAGAGAATATCCATGTGAATGGATACCACAGAAATAGGAAGGGAATGCACTGTTCGGAATTTAAGAAAGAAGGATAATTAGGCAGTAAGGACTACAACACAGGAAGATCAGATTAACTTTAAGGGACCATACAGGGAATTTTGGCAAAGTAGAGTTGTAGCACCCAGTAAACCTTGACACAGGCACGGTGTGACTACAGACCTCTTCCTTAAAATACCAGACGCTTACCTTTGTATAGAAATGTGGCAAATGTTGCTTATTTCCTCTAGGTTCACTGGCTTCCCATTGAATAAAGGAAGTCTGTGGTAATGCCATTGTGCATATGGTGTCAAAGTGTTGGCATATCTCAGCTTTGCTTCTCACTATCTATCCTACAAAGTGAAGAGATGGTTCACTGCATGTAAGGACGGACCATTTAGGAGAATGCCAACAGTGTCTTCAGTATTTTATATATTATGTTGTTTACATGATCCAAAAAGTGACTGTATCTGCCCTGTAAAAAGCAGTATTATACCATGATCCCCCCAAAACGTGCACGCTGATTGGCCAGCGTGCCCGTTGTAAATCGAGTTATACTAATGGAAAAAGGTCCGTCGCCGGACTTTTCCATTAGTATAAGTCTTTTTTTAAAACACTGTCTCGCTATGTTAAATGGGTTTAACATAGCAAAACAACTTTAAAATAAGCAACGGAGATCTCCGTTGCTTATTTTAAACTGTCTCGCATATGTTAAACCCATTTAACATAGCGAGGCAGTGTTTAAAAGCAACGGAGAAAGCAAGATCTCCGTTGCTTTTTAGTGTTCGCTATGTTAAATGAGTTTAACATGGCGAGACAGTTTTAAAATAAGCAACGGAGATGTCCGTTGCTTATTTTAAAACTGTCTCGCTATGTTAAACTCATTTAACATAGCGAACTAAAAAGCAACGGAGATCTTGCTTTCTCCGTTTTGCTCAACTCTGATGTACTGCGCAGGCGCGCAGTACATCAGAACTGCCGCGGATGCCAGACATCTGCGGAAGGGCAGTAAACAGGCATTATACTATGCCATAATTTAAGAAAAGTAATAGTTTCTTTTCTTAAATAATGTCATGGTATAATAGCAATAACCCACTTCTGGGTGTGGGTAATGCTAAATTTACCCACGGTTGGCTTTGTTTGGTCCTCGGGCTCCCGGGACCAAACCATGCCAACCGTGGGTAATTACATTACCACCAGCGTGGTTATTGCTATAAAATACTAGTAGGGAGGTGAAATTATATTTCAGTAATAATGTTAGCTGGGAGATCTGTCAGGCTCTTTGGATGTTACCAGGGCAGGGAAGCAGAGTAAAGATTTAGACATACAAGGCTAAAAGACAGTGTGGAGTGAGAAGTTAACATTTCTCTCAATTTTACATGTTATATTGTGAAAGAAACCCTAACTGATGAACTAATGCATTTCAGGAAATACATAAATGCATATAAACAATAAATAGTATGTGGATGTGAGGGTAGTGGTTGTGATAACATAACTGTGATGTTATGGTTACACTGAAGAATCATGGTGTGGAACATTCCTGTAGCAGTGATTGTTCCATGTCCAAATAAACTGTTTGTCCTCATATGGTATTCTGAGGTTTAGCCACAGTGTTAAAAAGGTTAGAAATATTGATGCATCCCTTCCTGAAATTCAAGTCTTTTTCTTTTATGTGCCGAAAGATGCATTTATTGCAGTCATCCATCGCATTCAGTATTTTTCCTGTTCTTAGCAGCACATCATTTTTTTCTTTGTTGCTAATTCTTATCCCTGGGATATGTGTTGCTGTGCTGTAGTTATGCACTAATTAATGCAGCCAGCTTTGTATTAGCAGTTGCTTTAAATATTTATTGTATTCCTGTTGAAATGATTTATAGTAATATAACTTGACTTATTTAGAGCAAATTATATTTAGCACAGTGGATCACGTCCTTAAAAAAAGCTTTCATTACCATATATTGTCTCCTGAAATAAAAAGAAAGCATGTAAAAAGGCACTAAATCTTCTGTGTAGATATTATAATGATTAAATACATAATTAAAATGCATTAGTGAAGTCAGATTTAGCTAGCATTTACAGTATTTGAATACTTAAGATGCCTAATTTCAAGGACACGTCTACTGAAAATTCATAAATGTACATTCTTTTCCACTGGAAATGGGTGACTGCTTGTCTGCCCTCAGTAATAGACATGCAATTTTATATGGCATTGTTTTTATCACATCACCGCTTTGGCCAACTAAACACATGCATATGACAGTAGTCAGACATTTCTCATGTACACTGTATTTATGTAGTTATTTTGCATGTATTGTATGTCTGTGCTTGTATATACATGTGTGGATGCACACAAATACCTGTATGCAATATAGACACACGTGAGCTGGGGCATGTGCACACATACACACTCGTACACATGCATATGCAGACAGATGTGTGTATACACACACACACACACACACACACATGTATATATGTCTGTGTGTGTCTACTGTGCGTGTGTGTGTGTGTGTGTGTGTGTGTGTGTGTGTGTGTGTGTGTGTATATGCAAACAGGAAAACTGTACTTAGTTGAACGTTACGAATTTCGAACATTTTTATGCAAGCATAAGAAATTGAATAGTCAGCTGATTGCAGTGTGTTGGTATTAGTTTGTGCATTTTTTGTTGGTGTGTGTGTATATATATATATATATATATATATATATATATATATATATATATATATATATATATATATATAATCATATATAATGTATATATGTGTGCGTGTGTTATTTTTATTTATTTATTTTTTTTTTGATATTTTGAGCTTTGGTCTTTTCAAATCATTATTTTTGCTTTAGAAATTGTGAGTGTTTGATTATCTGTATGACGGTTATACATGCATATACACACATCTATGTTAATGAAAGTGGCAAGCACTTACATTTATGTCTTGATGGCAATGATACCTTTTGAAATGCAGCCACTGGCCTTTTTCTTTGAGTTTTTTTTTTTTGTGATATACTCATATGTAGAAGCTGTATGTGTTTAGCATTTTATATTCTTTTCAGCTTATAGCTGTTGTGTAATGTAGCAGTAACCGATTACGTGGGTGTGGTATATAGGTTCATAGGTGTGTACTAGGCTAATGGCCCTGGAGCCTTTACAAGTCTAGCCCATAGGATTACCCTGGCATCATGCCACCCGACCTTAGTTCCCAGTGCCTCTGTTGAGTAAAGCCACTGGAGTGATCCCTGGGATGAATTTTCTATTTCCCATCCACTCATCAAGATTTCTCTTAAAAGAGGATCAGTGAGGTGCTCTGCTTGACATGTATTGGAAGTCTGTTCCATAGCATGGGCACTCTCTGGGTTATGAACCTGTCTCTCCAGCATGTTTTGTTGATTGTGATAATGAGGTTGAGGTCTCAGGAGCGTGTGGTGCGGAGGGATTGGGATTTCTTTAGATGTAGCAATTCTAACAGAGCTGGGTCAGAAATGGCTTTGTAAGTCAAGCAGAGATCGCCTCTAAGAAGGCGATATGAGACAGAGAATAGTTGGAGTTTTTTTACGTCTGTCCATATAGGACAAATGTTTAAGGCCTAGGATCCTCTTTGTGAGATACTTTTGCAGCCTCTCCAATTGTTGCAGGTGTTTAGTGAGGTACATGCCAAATGGGGCATTGTACTCCATGATTGGCCTAACGAGGGAAGAGTAGAGGGAGACAGCCTCTTTCTTCCTAGATGCAAAACGCTTAGTAAATGAGTTGTGCCACACAGAAGGACTTTCTGACCACAGTGGCAATGTGGTGGTCAAAAGGGAGGTTGCTGTCAGCCTGTGTTCCCAGATCTCTTATAACGCCTTCTGTGCTCGGCGGACTACCATTGATGTGGTAATTCATGGGAACTGAGTTTTTCCCAAAGGGGATGACACATTTTTTGGCATTGAACTTAAGGACATGGTTTTGACACCAGTCGTTGGTCTCAGTAAGGCCTTTCTGTAGGATGTCAGCATCACTTGGGGAGTTGATAATTGCTCCCAACTTGCAATCGTCTGCAAACTTTTGTCAGCCAGAGTCCCTTTGAGTTGGCCTGGACTTCAGAGAAGTAAATACCAGACGGGAGAGGACCAAGGACCGAACCCTGTGGGACTCCACTCGTGACTGGTCGGCAGTCTGACTTGGAGTCAGCTACTGTTAAACTGTGGGCTCTGTTGAAGGTTTACCCATGGGTGGTGTGGTTTAATCATTGGGGTGTGTCTTTGTATAATGGTGCCATGGGTTCTTCCATGTTGTTTCCTGATTCTGCCCTTTGATGATGTACTGGGCATGCGTATGGGACTTGCATTCCAAGGGTGACACAGAACATCACTGCTTTCACAAGCAAGCAGTGGAGAAGGGACCATCTCTGTTGCCTTTTTTTATTATTTTTTGTTTTGAAAGAAAAAAAAAATCGGTAACCGCCTGACAGTTTAGAGGTACGAGAGAGATGGGGAAAATACAAAGAAAATTGTGTGTGTTTTAGTTTGCAGAACATACCTGATTTTCCTTGTATTTTCTATGGTCTCGTACGTACCTCTCAGTCTTTTATTTGAAAAAAAAAATGTGAATACCTGTGCATTGTCTGAAGGAAAGAAAGTCTGAAACTGAAATACCTGTCATTATTTAGTGACTGTTCCTCAGTGATTTGTCAAAAAAAAAAAAAGGCCCAAATTTTAAGAGAAACGAAGTCACTAAATAATGAAGCGCATTTCAGTTTTAGACTTTCTTTCCTTCAAACGAATGCGTGTTTACACGTACCATAGATTTAAAAAGTCTGGCTGCTCAGTGATACTTTAGCGGCCAGACTTTTACTGTTAGTATATTTTCTGTTTGCATTGGGCATGCTGGATGAATAATTAACACTACAAACGGGCTGTAGCTCTAAACACAACCATAGACCTTTACAGTGTATTTGCTTTTCTGGATGAAGTGACAGACCTAACATCTAGTAGCTGTAAGGGGGGGGGGGGTTACAGTGCCCTCTGCTTCTTGTTTATATTCCAGTTTGCCAGAACTGACAGAGTTTGCACAGCGGAAAGAAGTTAAATTAGTTATAAATCAGTTAGAATAACAGGATTTGTGTTGGTATGCATTTTTCTAATGAATATGGTCTAAAATTCAAATTTCTGTCATTATTTTACCCAGAGGAAGTGGAAGTGTTGTTGTTCTCTGTTGTCTTTTGCTAGGGCTACAGCAGAAATTTGATGGCCGGTTAAAGAGGAGGCCAGTTAGAAAGAGGCCAGATAAAGAGGGGTCTACTGTAATGGTAAATTCTGTCAAACTAAGTCAAGAGGTAGCCTGGGAATCGTATCCTTCTAGAGGTTATATGCCTTTATTCTAGAGGTGATATGCCTTTATGCAATTTCCCAGATGCTAAGATAGCTATAGCAGCTTAAAACATGTTTCGCTGCTATGTCAGCATGTCTTTGTTGCTAGTTACCTGTGCATTGCACAGGATTCTTGATTTAGTAGGGGAGTTGTCTCCCCTGGTGTGTGCAGCTCTAGCATTGCCCTAACTTGTGTGCTTTTAAGTTGTTCATAGTATTGTCAGACTATCTTGTAAATTATCTTTGTTTACCTTACACCAATATAAATTGCCTTAAAGTCTGTAAAACCTGAAATGCATGCATATTCAGTGTATATAATTTGTTTTGCATTTTTTTATTCAGTAATATTTATTAATCTTTGTGATAGGTGGATGTATAATTGTCTTGGACCTGGATCATGACTAACAGGATCCTTTAGATCAGCCCTATCCACCTGGCTAGCAAAGTGAAGGTAAATAAATAAATACCACCTGTCGCAAAAAGCAATACTAAAAATAAAAAGGTATATAATGCCCAGAGGGGAATCTAGCATTTTCCACAGGTTACCCATGGTAATCTCTTCATAGCTCTCACTGAGGCTGGTAGATTTGCCAAGACATCACTAAAGCTCTTCAGTCTCCTGTAATCTGTCCTACTGTACAGCAGGCACGAATAATGTGACTTGAGAAGCTGTTGCTGATTCAGGCGTTTTATGGGTTGTTGGTTAGTAAAGTAAATAAAACAGGAAGCTAGAACTGATCTGGCACACACAGTAAGATCTTGTGGTCTAATGCAAATTTGTATTTAAGCAACAATGTTCTTATGGGTCTGTAATCTGACAGTGCTAACCTAGATTTTGCTAAAATAACAGCAAACTGCAGTTAACCCTAAATATAAGGTAAGACAAATGTACACGTTAGTTCAGCTGTCACAGAACCTCTAATGCCAAATGTGTGCAGCTTTCTGTAGCTCTTCAAAGGAAAAGCATCTTGCATGCAGCATACAGGATGTAGTTTGTGGTTTGTAGAATAATACTGCCTGTCTTAAAAGCATTATGAGATTTTTAATTAACAAGATTCAGTTACGGCTGCAGCAGAAAAATTAGGGAGCAACATGGGGTCTTAAACTTGCATCTATCCATTGGCCAAGTATATAAAAGCCTTCACTTGCTCATAGGTTATACAGTACAAACCTGCTAGTTTTGAGAAGCTGGTGTATGGTATGTGTGGGGAGTATTCCATCTCTCACACATCCAGGGTAGTAGAGTTGGATGCAGTCACTTTTCTACCTGTTGTATACAAACCAACATCTACAGTGGATATAAAAAGTGTACACACCCCTGTTAAAATGCCAGGTTTTTGTAATATAAAAAAATGAGACCACAATAAATCATTTCAAAACTTTTCCCACCTTTAATGTGACCTATAACCTGTACAATTCAATTGAAAAACAAACAAATCTGTTAGGGGAAAAATATAAAAAATGTACAATACGCTAGTTGCATAAGTGTGCACACCCTTAAACTAATATGTTGCTGTGTATGTACACCCTTAAACTAATACTTTGTTGTATGTGCACACCCTTAAACTAATACTTTGTTGAAGCACCTTTTCATTTAATTACAGCATTCAGCCTTTTCGGGAAGGAGTCTTATCTGCATGGCACATCTTTACTTGGCAATATTTGCCCACTCTTCCTTGCAAAAGTGCTACAAATCTGTCAGATTGTGAGGGCATCTCTTGTGCACAGCCCTCTTCAGGTCACCCCACAGATTTTCTATTGGATTTAGGTCTGGGCTCTGGCTGGGCCATTCCAAAAGTTTAATTTTCTTCTGGTGAAGCCATTCTTTTGTTGATTTGGATGTATGCTTTGGGTCATTGTCATATTTAAAGGTGAAATTCCTCTTCATCTTCAGCTTTCTAGCAGACGCCTGAAGGTTTTAGACCAAAAGTCACTGGTATTTGGAACTATTCATAATTCCCTCCACCTTGACTAAAGCCCCAGTTCCAGCTGAAGAAAGCAACCCCAACGCATGATGCTGCCACCACCATGCTTCACTGTGGGGATGGTGTTCTTTTGGTGATGTGAAGTGTTGTTTTTGCGCCAAACATACCTTTTGGAATTGTGGCCAAAATGTTCAACCTTGGTCTCATCAGACCATAACACATTTTTTCACATGCTTTTTGGGAGGCTTGATGTATTGTTTTGCAAATTTTAGTCAGGTCTGGATGTTTTTCTGTGTAAGAAAAAGCTTCCATCTTGCAACCCTACCTCATAGTCCAGACATATGGAGAATACGAGAGATTGTTGTCTCATGTAGTACACAACCAGTACTTGCCAGAAATTCCTGCAGTTCTTTCAGTGTTGCTGTAGGTCTTTTGGCAGCCTCCCTGACCAGTTTTCATCTTGTCTTTTCTTCAGTTTTGGTGGGACGTCCAGTTCTTTGCAACGTCACTGTTGTCCCATATTTTCTCCACTTTTTGATGACTGTGTTCCATGGTATATCCAATGCTGTGGAAATGTTTTTGTACCCTTCTCCTGACTGGTACCTTTCAACAATGAAATCCCTTTAATGCTTTGTAAGCTGTCTGCGAACTATGGCTTTTGCTGTAGCAGGTAACTGAGTAAATGTCAGGGAAATCCTACTAGGACAGCTGAACTTTATTTGGGTTTAATCAGAGTTTCTTTAATTGATGGCAGGTATGTACCCAAGAAGACTGAATGCTGTAATTAAATCAAAAGGTGCTTTAACAAAATATTAGTTTAAGGGTGTGCACACGTAACAAAGTATTAGTGTAAGGGTGTGCGCACTTATGCAACCATTGTATTGTACGTTTTTTATTTTTTATATTTTTCCCCTAACAGATTTGTTTTTCACTTGAATTGTGCAGGTTATAGGTCACATTAAAGGTGGAAAAAGTTTTGAAATGATTTATTGTGGTCTCATTTTTTTATATCACAAAAACCTGGCATTTTATCAGGGGTGTGTACACTTTTTATATCCACTGTATTCTTGCCTACCATCTGGGGAGGAAGCCTTGCTTAGCGACCTAAATGGAGATCTCCAAAAAACCAAAGGTACAAAAGGCAGTGGGGCCTCATGGAGTTCAGCCCAGAAGTCTTAGAAAAACTAATATCAGTAATTCACCAACTCTTTTTTAAACCATGAGAGGATGGTGAGGTTCCTGGAAACAGGAAGATGGTAGATGTGATTCCTCTTTTTATGAGTTTGAACAAGATAAGGGCTGGAGACTGTTTGCTCATCAGAGTGACTTTATGCAGAGACATGACAAAGGAATGATTTCTGGAATATTTGTAACCTGCTGGACCACTGGTTTCAATGTATTATGAATTCTCAACAGTGAAGGATATATCAGACAAATCTAGAACTGTTTGATTAGTAACCAGGACACCGCAGCAGAAGGATGACATTGACACAATCTTCTTAACTTTAGAAAGGAATTTCATACAGTACCAAAGAAAGGTCAGAAAACAAATTAAAAGGAAACACTGACTTGACAGTGGGGTACAGAGATCAATATCAACAAAGTTAATGCAGATAAAAGGATGGTGACTAGTACAAGTCATGTCACAGAAGGTGAGGGGAAAAGCTTAACTTTTTTTTTTTGCTGATGATGTGAAGATAATATAACAGGGATGATACAAAAGCAGGTATTTAAAGAATAAGAAAATGTGACACTATTGAAAAAAATGTTTAAAAACATCGACATGCAAGTAATGTTTAAATGCAGAAAAATGAATCTGAGGAGCAAACATTTAGGGGAAGAGTACACGGTCATTGGGCAAATGGTCTTCCTTTTTTTGTTCTTCATATTTGTGGAGAGTAATTGTAGACATGCTCTACGAAAGAGAGTTTTTAAAGACATTTGGCAGATTACAGAGTTGAGTTACAAGCTACTGGATCTGGAACATTGACCATTCATCCACTTACAGCCGATGAAATGATGATGCTGTATTACTCTGGGGGTGAGAAGCGAGAGCCTGGCATTGGGTTTATGGCGGATAACCAGGCTGCAAGACACATAATCGCTTTCCAACCAATATTGGACCACCTGGCAGTGCTCGCAATCAATGGTAACATCAAGACTCGCATTCTGTCCATCTATGCACCAATCGAGACGAGTCCAGACCCATCCAAGGATAACGTCTACAGCCAGCTCCAATACATGCTGGATTCAATCCCACAGACAGAGATGATCATCTTGGCAGGAGACTTCAACTCCCACATTGGCAAGGATAGGTCCGGTTGGGAAGGAACGATGAGTAGATTTGGCCATGGGAACGTGAATGATAATAGTCTGCACCTTTTGTCCTTTGCTGCATTAGATAATCTTACTGTGGGAAATAGCCATTTCTAGAATCCCCGCAATCACCAGCTGATGTGGCAAAACCCATCTGGTCATATTAGACTACATTCTTTATCACTTCTGATCATCGCTATAGGATATCCATGCTATGTGAGGACTGGACTGTGGTTCCATTCATTACCTCATCCATGCCATGGTGCAGCTTCGCTTACAGAGGGCAAAGTACAAGTCACCTCTGCCAGTCAGGCTGGACTGAAAGCTTCTGATGGCCCCCGCCAACAAACAGAATTCCAGATCGCACTGTCAAACTGGTTCATAGCATTAGCCCAATTAGAGGACATGGATAAGGCAGAAAAGCAGATATCAAACTCTATCATGGAATGCGCCAAATAGCTTTGCCTCATCCATCCACTGCTGAATGCAGCCCTGGATATCTGATGAGTGCTTGGATCTCATAGCCCAATGTAAGCAGGCAAAACTGGTCCACTATAAACGATACCGGCAGCTCAGTTGAGAAGTTTGCCAGAGGCTGAAAGCAGGAAGGGAAGTGTATTGGAGCTTGGTGGCAGACTACTTTGAGGAGGCAGCATCTAGACAAGAGTACTGCACCTAGTACAGCACCCTCAAACAGTTGAGTGGGAAGACCAGACCCACTAGCAACAACATCAAAAAAGCGGATGGGACATTTTAGTGATTACCTTGTGAAAGCCTGCAATGTTAAAAGGAACATTTTTCAAGAGCTTTACAACCATGACCCACTTCATGGATCAGTGGTCAGTATGCCACCCATCAATCTCCGTGAGACACCAATGACTGATGCAAAGCCAACAGTTGAAGAGGTGAAATCAGCAATCAGAACATTGAGAAACTGCGAGGCACCAGGAGTAGATCAGGTCACTGGGGAAGCAATTAACAATGGAAGCAATAGTCTGCTCCACCGACTTCACACATTGATTGAGCTGCTATGTGTTATGGAACAGATACCATCCACATGGAGGAAGGTCATCATCATACCCATCCACAAGAAGGGTGATGACAGGTAATGCAGAACTACCATGGCATCAGCCTGCTGTCCATCATAGGTAAACGTCTTTATGAAGATCATCCAATCCAGGCTGCAGAAACACCTTAAGCAAACCAGCAGGGAAGAACAGGCCAGACTCGGGCCAAACAGAGCATGCTGTGATCAAGTCTTCTCCATCTGTCAGCTAATGGAGGAAAGAATCTGGTGTGGACAATGTATAGTCATTGTCTTTATTGAGTTCAAGTCTGCGTTTTCCTTTATCCACTGGCCTGCCCTGTGGAAGAGATGGTGCACATACCAAAGAAAATCATCAGACTCCTCCAAACATCGTACACTGGTTCATCCATTCAGGTGTGCATTTGGAACGAACTGTCTGAAGAGCTTACTGTCCAGATTGGGGTCGATCAAGAGGATGTGGTCTCTCCACGGCTATTCAATATAATGGTGGATGCCATTATGAAGAGAGTATTTGAGGGCAAGAGTGGAATCCAGTACGATAAAGCCCATGGTGATGACAGCACCATTTCCCCATACAGTGATGCTGAGGCCACAGATAACCTATATGACATTGCCCACATCACTCAATCATATGTCCTACAAATAAACTCGGACAAGTCCAAAGTGATGGCAGCCAATGGGTCACAAGCCACTGTCCACCTCAGGGGAGTTCAGATCAAACAAGCACAAGAAATCCAAGTATCTGGGTTTACTGGTTCAGTAGCAGAAGGTGGCATCAACAGCTGAACTGGACAAGCCACCACAGCATTTGCCTCACTCAAGTGGTGTCTATGTAAGAAGACAAACATCTCCATCACCACCAACTTTTTGCCTTCTCCAGGCACTGATGAGCCAATTCTCCTTTATGGATGTGAAACCTGGATCCTCCTCGAGCTAGACCTGAACAAGCTTGAGACTTACCAAATGGGATGCCTGCATCAAATCTTTAGAATCTCGCTTTGTGACCACATTAGAAATGAGAGTATCCAGATCAGATGTGATCAGCAGCCAATGATCAGTGAAGAGATCCAGAACAGGAGGCTGTGCTGGTTTGGACATGTGTGCAAGATGGACTCCCACTGCTTGCTATACCGACTATTATGGAGAGAGTGCCTCGCGAACTGGAGAGTTCACATATCTGCACCAAAGAAGATGTGGGCTAAACAGGCTGAAGACCTGAGAAGCTGGTGACTCAACCTACAGGCGGCCAGAGACATTGCCATGGACCAAACAGCATAGAAAGGCGTCATGAAGGATGTCTGGAATCCAGCTGCAGACACATTAGTGTACCAACTATGGGGTTGACCATCTCTGCTGGCTGCCAGCTAGGGGCAAAAGAAGAAAAAAAAGACAGGGTTGCATATGAAGAGACATCACCAGTAGGAAAGAAGGTGGTATCATCTGTGTACATGTCTTGAGAGCTCCTATTTGGGGTGTAGTGTAGATACCATTCCATATCACTGTTGCAGTATTCTTTACTAAAGGCAAAACTTTGGTGCAAACTTTCTCTGCCAAGGGTAGCCCCGTGACTGGCCAGTATACCAAAGCCTTGTAATATTATAGACGTTGTATGCCACATGTATACTCCCTCAAGGCGTACGGCATAAAGGTGACATATGGATGTACACACCATAGAAATTCTTTGCCGCCAGTCCGAATGCCATCATTTGTCTGAAAGCTCCTTCTTCACCGCTGGTTACTGAGCCATGTTTCAGATAAATGCAGTGTTGAAGTTTTTTCTTATCTTTTTCTGTTTTTTTTTACTTTTGTGAGTTTTTATGTCATCCAGAAAGGGAAAATGTCAGTGTGGGAGGCAGATTCCCCTTAAGGATCATTATGAACAGTGTCTTTTCTGTTTGGAGTGCTTCTCATGACCGTACGCACTGTTCCATCAGCCAAGTGTTTTTCCTCCAAGACCCTATGTAGTCGTGTCAACTCCTTGTCCATCTACCTGGAGAGCCAAAGTCTTAAGTTGTTGATGCAGGGTACTATGGTGGACTCTTCCCATCCCACCAAGAAAAAGGCCAGGAAACTTGTGTCTGATTTGTGTCTCCCTGAATGTCTCACTCGAGGCTTGAGAAAGTCCAGGGGATCCCTCAGTTGTTGTGTCTGATTCCTCAGCCATGATCCTAATTGAGGCAGTCATGGATCTGACTTCATGCACGTCCTTGGAGGCTCTGCAAATGTCCACTCTAGGTGTTGAGGGGGAACCTCGGCTGATTATTTCAGAGGGACTGAGGGAGATGCTGTAGATAATTGTTTGGTAGGAGATTCCAGGTATGTTGCTTGAGTGTAGGCAAGGGTCTGAACCTCCTAAGATATTCAGGGCAGACATTCCTCAAAAGAAAAATGTTTCTCTGCTGCTAAGGATCCTGATTGTGAATAGCAGGTTTTTACCCAAGGGTTGTTTAATACCCCGATGGCCTTAAAACCTCCCCAAGGAGTTTCTGTGCCTGCTATCCCTGCTGGTCATCTACCACACTCAAGAGGCCCAAAGAGCAAGACTCTTCTGAAGAGGGTTTGGATTCTGGGGAAGAATCTTTGGTTTATTCCTTTCAGATCCCTTCTTCCTTGGATTATGGCTGTGAAGAGGAGGATTCTGTTAGCCCAGATTCTCCTTTAGAAGAATTCTCCTTTGGGGATACTATTTCTCATATGATGGAATATTTTAAATGGGATTGTTCTCAGGTTTCTGACATTCAAAAAGGTATTAGGAGACTCCATCTGGAGGAGCTCACAAGTCCTTTGGTGTACCTCCAGTCTTGGCTGCCCTTCTAGATACCTTTTCTTCAGCCTTTGTGGCCCTGGATTCTCAACCTCCAGCCCCTAAGAAACCTGATAGATTTTACAAAGTGCCTGATGAGTGTAAGATCCTCTACAAATATCCTTCTCCTGTCCCTTTTTTAGTGTCTGTCTCTTCTAACAGGCCCTCTAAAATTTTGTTTTCTACTAAACTGCTTCTGTCAAACAAGAACAGTATGGCTATATATAATGGCTACGCAAAAAGATATATACTGCTGCCACCTTGGCCTTTCGGGCTGGTAATTACCAGACTTGTATGACCACGTATGTTTTAGCCCTTCTTTCTCAGGCTTCCCAGGCCATCTCAGACCACCCTGATTCTGAAGGGAAGGCCTCGGCCCTCTCTTTACTGGGATTTACTTCTCAGGTAGCTCACCACTCTAGTAAATGTAGTTATAATGCAGCTGACCACTCTCTATTAAATGTAGTTATGGTGCAGCTGATGCCTCCTCTAGGGCTACTGCATTTGGTTCTGTTTTGGCTCTCCAGCCTTTGCCTAATGATATTAAGGCTAAACTGTTGAATGCTCCTATTGACAATAAGAACCTGTTTGGTTCTGTGGCTGCTGAGCTTTTAAAGTTTTTTTAGGATAAATGTAAGGCCTTGCAGGAATTTAATCATATTTTTGTTTTCTATCCTTAAGTTCCAGAGGAATTATCCATCTAAGTCTGCTTTTGTTCGAATACAGCCTCACCCTCCTCCCAAAGGTAAGAAGGGTTCTAGGCAGGTTTCTGTTGCTAAGTCTGCTCAGACTCCTGCTTCTCAGAACCCTCCCTTTCAAGACAAAGCAAGGATCTATTTCTCACTGTTTGCTTCCCCTTTACTCGAGTCAGGTTCCCTTATTTATCCCTTTGTTTTTTCCCTGCCTCTTCTCAATTGGTTAAGGGTCACTTGGAGTTTGTCCATCATCTGTCAGGGATACTTCATGGTATGGAAATCCCTTCCTCCTTTTCTGGACATCCCTCAATCTTCTCAGGATCAGCTTCCTTTCTTCCCAGAAGTACTTCAGGGCCTTTGGGCACACGGCACCATTAAAGCTGTGCCCCTTCCCAGGAGGGGAAGGGGTTTTATTCCAGAATGATTATGGCTCGAAGGAAGGAAGGCACCTAGAGACCCATTCTGGGCCTTTCTCAGCTCAAAAGTCTCTTCCTTTCCTATGTTATCCGTTCAAACCCTGTTTTCTTTTCCCCAGGCTTTCTTGGTCTCCCTGGACATCAAGGATGTTCATATCCCAATTCATCAACGTTTCAGGAAGTTTGTGTTTCTTTGTCCCTTTCTTGCATTTTCAGTTCTCTGTTTTGCCCTTTGACCCTTTTACTGTCCCAAGTGTATTCACCAAATGCCTCACTCCTGTGATTGCTTTTTGGAGGATGAGAGGGGTTCATATCTTTCAATATCAAGACAACCTGTTCATTCAGACTTCCTAAGATCTTGCTTCAGCACCTCCAGTATTATTTATTTATTTATTTGCATTTGTTTACCAGGAAGGAACACTGGGTCAAAGGTACCCTTTTTCAGGGGAGAAAAGCTCCACAATGAATAATACGTACATGGAATAGAAAAACATTAAGAACAATAATTTAAAAAAAATAATGCACACATTTGAATAATAAGCAGTAACAGAGTAGGGTACAACAACCAGTATCACAGTATTTTGTTTTAGCACAGTCAAACACTACCTTTCTACTGAGGAATGGAGTGGCAGGAGAGAGATTAGTTTAGGTTATGGGTTGTGAGGATTTAGCACAAGAGCAAAGCCATTTGGAGGAGAGATGATGTCTCAAAGATTTTTTTGAAGAGGGAGGTGCTACTATTGGATCTGAGCTGGGGAGGGAGACAAAGTTCAATAGTCTAACAGTTGAAATGGAGTGGAGCATTTGACCAACCGAAAGGTTAGGTTTTTCTACTTGTAAAAGCATTTGATTTTCAGAGCGGATTGGTCTGTTAGGGTTATATGGTAAATAGAGAAGAAAGGGAAGGACAGGTAGATGGCTTGAATATTAGTTTATGGGCAGTTGCTAGTTGTATGTATGTAAGATGATGAGGTAGTCCCAGCCAGTTTAGTAGTCAAAGAGAGGAGCAGTGGTGAGAGGAGTGTTTTCTATTTGTGACGAACTTGGCAATTTTATTGTAGCATGAGTCTAGTTTGGATTAAAGACTGGTCTGTATGTTGGTGAAGAGAGGAGCCCCATAAAAAAGTGATGGGAGCAAGATGGAAGAGGCAATGGATAGTTTTGAGGAGTAATTTAGGAAGGTTTTGTGACAGTATAACATACCTAGTTTCTGGTGTGTGTTTTTTTAATATTGTTATGTATGTGCAAGTCGAATGTTAAATGTTCATCTATAGTGACCCCTAGGAGTTTAATATGTTTGATTACTTCGATGGCAGTGTTATCTTGGGAGAGAACAGGGAAAAGTCTTTGTTAATGCTAGTGGACTTCTTAGGGGGTAAATAGTATTAATTTGGTTTTCTTAGGGTTTAAGGCAAGGTGGTTGTTAGCCATCCATATTTCGGTGGAGCTAAGGGCTGACCGGGCAAGTTTCAGGAGTTCAGGTGAAGAACTAGCAGTGCAGATAATAGTGGAGTCATCTGCATATTGTATGACTGTACTGTGGGTTAGAGTAGAGTGAAAGTCATTGGTAAAAATGCTGAAGAGCAGAGGCCCTAAGATGGATCCATGGGGAACTCCAGTGGTGGTGTTGAGGAAAGGAGAGAGGGAGTGTAGCCATTTTGTAGGATCCGTGGGGAACTCCAGTGGTGGTGTTGAGGAAAGGAGAGAGGGAGTGTAGCCATTTTGTAGCTTGTTGCCTGTCTGTGAGGTAGTTAGTGAACCAGAGTCGGGTGGAAGGAGACATTCCTACGTTGGACGGTTTTTTTAGAAGAAGAGAATGGGAAATAGTATCAAAGGCTTTGGAAATATCCAGAAGGAGTGAGGAGACAAGTTTCCTGGTGTCCCTGGCTCGGTTGACAGAGTCACAGAAACATATGAAAGCTCTAGTGGTACTATGCCCGGGCCTAAAACCATGCTGGGTTGGTGATAGTAGAAGTTTTGGAGCTGGTTGTGGATACATTTTTCCAGGATTTTTGAGATGGGAGAAATAAGGGTCTAAAGTTGGTGATGTCTGTGTTGTTACCACCTTTGTGCAGTGGGAGGATTAATGCCTTTTTCCAAATGGAGGGAACACAAGACTCTTTAATGGACCTATTAAGAAGTAAGCTGACAGGATAGGCAATGGAGTTTGCAGCTATTTGAAGGAATTCTGGGGGTAGGTTCTCAGGGGTAGTAGTACAAGGTTTTAGTTTGAGAAATAGTTTCTTTACAGTGGCAGTAGGGACAGGTGCTCGAGCAGAGTTATATGAGTGGGAAAAGGAGGTATTAGTAGATGGGGGCTCATATGGATTAGGCTGGTTAAGAGGGAAATTGGTGGTAAGATTAGCTATGGTGTCTATGGAATATGTGTTGAAGATTGTGGCTATTTCAGTGGGGGGTTTTCTGGGTTTGGGCAGGGGTTATTGTTTGATCCAGGAGAAAGTAGGTTGTTAATTGAGCTCCAGAATTCTTTTGGGTTGTTTTTGTTTTGGTGTTGTAGATTATAGTAGTAGTCTTTTTTATCCTTAAAGACTAAGCGCTTTACATGGTTGCGAAGGTTTCTATAGGTTAGAAGATCAGAGGGATTTTTTTGCTTATGCCAAAGCTTCCAGGCTTTGTCTTTAGAAGCCATGCTTTGCTTGGTTGCAGTTGTCAGCCAAGGAACATGCATGGCTTTTATGCATTTTAGCCGGGGGGGGCTACATACAGTAATCATACCTCTCAAATGTCCAGATTTTCACAGAATGTCCAGATTTTTGCATCCTATTTTTGGATGGTTCCTCTTAAAATTTGTGATTTTCTGACTAATCACTGAGGATTAAGGTCACTAAATAATTGCATAAATTTCAGTCTCAGTCTTCATATCCTTCAAAAAAAAATCCATGTTATTACGACAACTTTCTAAGAGCGGTATTTAAAATCTGTCCCTATTTTTACACCTTTGTCCCTCTATTATTTTAGGCTTTGTTCAGATTTCGTGCTCTAAGACGTTGAGAGGTATGGTATTCATGAGTACAGTGGCTCAATTTTGGTAGAACTTAGCCGCAGCAGTAGTATATAACCTGTTCTAAAAGTCATAATAAAGAAGGACTAGAAACAAAGAGTGGGGTCTGTTGTGAAACAATGAATTTCACTAATATGATGTTTCAGTATAACAAAACCATTTAATCTAATGGAAAAATATATG
>NC_056728.1:1965154929-1965319929 GCF_019279795.1 Protopterus annectens
AGCATTAGTGTGCAGCTACCAGACAAATAACCCTGTGGAAAATCTCCTTGCAAGAACTTTTGGAATAGGTCAGATGTGTGCCAAATATCTGAATAATGGGGCTTCCACACGCTACACCAAAACTTAAGAAACTATGCCCTAGGCATTACATACCATCTGGTAGTTAAGGAAATAGAAGCCCTGCCTGCTGAAAAGTTGCATTCTTTCTAGATGGGTCCTTGAAGGCAAAGTGTGTATGCAGTTAATAGTTCCCAGGACCTCAGGAAACAGGTTGTATGTTGTAAAATGCCCACCTTTTGCTGGTTCTCTCATCTGCAGTCCTGGTGAGCCTCCACATGATGTAGCATAATGTTAAGGAACTGGTTTAGGATTTGAGAGGCTAATGCTATGATATCCCTGATATGTTTCCTCCAGGCTGCTGAAGGGTCCCTGTAGCTAAGGTGATTAAAATTGTACATAACTTAGTGTCTGTAGCAGTGGATATACCATACATCTCTTGTTTCTGCTTGTTGGCAGCACAGTGCTTGTATTCCAATAACTGTGGCTACAAAGCATTGTAAACACAAACATGTACATAGGCACTATTTCTTAATGTCAGAAGTTGTTCCTGTTTCCTCATCGTTGTTTCTAGACCTTCTGTTTGATGGATTCATTGAGTCTTTTTTCTTTGTCCCATTGTAATTTCTAACAATTTGTATAACATGGCTTTGGAGTTTGTTTTATGACTGCTTAATGTAGGTATGTGTGAACTGTACTACCTTTGTAACACGTCAGTCAGTTATTTTATTGATGTGATGTATTGCCTAGGTAAGCCTTGTTAAATAATTTTATTTTTTGAGTACTTTGCCTCATAGCATTTGAATGTCTAAGCATTGTGAATTGAGTTCTGATTATATTCTATGTTCACATTTCCTGATACATCTCTGCCAATCAGATGTAAGTCTGCACATTGTGTATATTGATATCTGCCTGTATTTGTTGTCTATAGTTTTCTAAACATGTCTGCCTGAGGTTATCACTGTATGTGGAGCTTTTCTCCCCGGGCCTCCGCTGAAAATGGACATATATCCAGTTGGACTATCCTAGTCAACAAATGTAAAATAAAATAAAGAAATAAAGAAATATATATTTCACCCTTATAAATGAACTTTTAACTCAGTGGGTTAACTTCTCAGATATAAGAACAGAGTACCAGTCTGTGAGTCTGTTGACCAAGATTTGGAGTGCTAGTTAGAGGAACAGACTGAGCAGTGGAATGGAGCTGAGGGAGAGAGGCATGAGACACATTAATTTAATTCCCACGTTTGAGAATGCGAGACACTTTATGCTAGCTCTTGCCCATTGCAGGAAGGAATAAGCACATGCACCTTGAACCACATACCACTTGGGTGGCATTGTACCTTTTTTCCTTCGACTCTTTTAGAGCTAAGGTCTATGTGATGCATAAGGAGTGGGGGCTGGTCAGCAGAGAGGAAGAAAGTTTTGCTGAAAACTTTGTCCACATTGGGCAGTGTTTGTGTTCTGTGATTTGCAGAGAAGGTATCACAGTACATCTCTTTTCAGAAGTGTTTGTGTGTTATATTTTTATTTCCTGATATGTGTGAGTTAAAAGTGGTAGCAGAGGATGGTTTTTAATTATAAAACTCCTCCAATTTTTGATGAGAAAAGACTGCATGAGATCTTGAAAAATGAATTTGAAATTTAGACGTTACTGATTTAGAGAAGTACTAGCAGTCACCGTTTTAGTTACAGGCCAGTCTACAGACACCGCTTGGGAAGTGTTTGCAGAGGAATTGTAAAAATATACAGGCATAGATAAACTGTTTGAAATACTGGTGTTCCTAAAGGAAGAGAAGGACTGAGCTTGTGAGGTGTGTATATCTGTGTGTGTGTGTGTGTGTGTGTGTGTGTGTGTGTGTGTGTGTGTGTGTGTATGTATATAAAATATATGTATATATTTGTATCTGTATTGATATAGCTATAGAAATTGCTTGTCAGTGTTAAAGTCTTCACTGTACCCGTAGCTTCTTGCATTGCTGAGTCCAAACAAAGGTATAGTTAAATGTGCAAGTCTGACATGACTTTTTTTAATGTGGCATCAGCCTTTAAGTTATTGTATTTCTTGTGTAGCTGCCTTAGAGAAACACCTCTAAGTGCATGTCTGGATCTGATTTTGCCTCTATGAAATTGAAGTTACCCCACATACAAAACTACTTGGCATGACAATCGGCCATCTTAAATTCAATTTACATATCCATAACAGCGTCAAGAAAACCCATCAAAAACTAGGCACCCAGCCTAAAGAAATTCCTTACAGACTTTTCCAAGGTAACTGTAGCTTCAACTTACCTGTTTCCTCTCTCCTCTTTAGATCCCCTATCATGGCAAACCTACAAACCTCACTTAGTTCTAAACTTGAAGAATGCTGTAACAAAGTTGCCAGATTTGCATGCAGCAAACCTTAGTGGGCCCACTACTGTTTAGCACTAAAAACACTTAACTGGCCTGAGCTTCCTCACTACTTACCTTATACTCAGCGCACTTTACCATAATATCGTCCAGACTCATCTGCCTGCCTAGCAGTTAGATCCCCCTACTCCAAAACTGTCTTCCAAATCATCCCCTTCGGTCAAGTAATACACCACTTACCATCTACAAACCACAAAGGGCTTCTGGGATTAGTCTCTATTCCAGTCGTATATCTAAAATTTGGAGTAAAATTCCTATTTTTGGTCAGGCCTATCACACACACCTTCATCTTTTGAAACCATTACTAAAAGACATCCTCTCTGCATCCTGGCTGTATTCCCTGCTCCTCCTCCAGGATGTAGCTCACTAACACCCTTCATCTCTTTTTTTTTTATACCCCTCTTTAAAGAATTAAATCACTTAACTTCCTTATTCCCTTCTAATACATTACTTTATTGTACTTAAACTACTATACGTGCTTCTAATTAGCACAGCTAAATTACTATTCCATCACCACTTGTCTGTTAACACTCCAACTTGCTTATCTTGTCTAATACCTCACTCTGTTGTATTTCTTAAATTACTCCTACCTGCCTTCTACACCACTCTCCTATCTGTAAAGTCTCAGTATATGTCTTGTGAATACAGCATTTGTAAATATCATTATAAATTTTATTCTTTTCACTGTTATGCTATGTATTCACTGAAACTGCGTTATAAAATTTGTTGTTGTAAATATTGATTGCATTAAATGTGTTACCTTGGAGCTTTTCTTCCCAGGCCTGTGCTGAAAAAGAGCACCTGTGCCCTGTTGGACTTTCTCAGTAAAGAAACGTTAATAAAAAATAAATT
The DNA here is from genome assembly GCF_019279795.1 of Protopterus annectens. Taxonomy (NCBI): domain Eukaryota; kingdom Metazoa; phylum Chordata; order Ceratodontiformes; family Protopteridae; genus Protopterus; species Protopterus annectens. Next base: position 1,965,158,251 of record NC_056728.1, read on the forward strand.
AAATTAATGTGCTCCGAAAGTGTATTTTTTTGGTTAGAAAATAGGGAAGTTGGTGGCAGTAAAAAGGTGTGTTTTGACAGCAAGTTAGTCTGAAAACAGCTTTTGGTATTGCACCAGTTTGCTTCTTGTGATTTGAGCTGGTATTCATAATGGAAACCTGTAGTTTTGAAACATGTTAACCTGTGCTGTATCTCAGGTCACCCTCAACATTAATCAGTGCTGTAGTTATTTATTTATTTATTGGCATTTGATTACGGTTATGAACCCTGGCTCTAGCTTATCACTGTTGAAGTGACACCCCGACCCCATGTGCAAAAAATGGGAAAAAGGCATTGTGGATGAATGGATGGATTTGATTACTGGGAATGTCTGACCGGACAGGTGCCCATTTGCAGCAGTGGTCAAGGGAGAAAAGCTGCAAATTAGTACAAAAACATTTTAAGAACAATAATTTTACAATCTACAGTTAAAACAATTATGCTAAACTGTACATAATGTGAAAACATTGGTTAACAATAGATACAACTCGTATGACAGTGATTTAATATTCAACGATATTTTAGCCAATTTAGAGAAGTTAAAGGTAAGATTAATACAAACACAAACTGCAATATGAGATGGGGAAAAAACTGGGTTTGTGGCACATGTAGATACAGAGTCAGGGGAGATAAATTTGGTTGACGTAAGGAATGAGTGAAGAAAGAGGAGTAAGGATGTGTAAGGTATGAATAGGTACTTGTCCATATTTAGGGATAGAGTTTATCCTGGGTTGAACAAGAACAGCACCAGAGTTTGGCTAGGAAGACTATCAGAATGGTTTTTATGGACTGGAGGGAGGGTATTGACCTAACATATGCAGGTAAGGAGTTCCAGGGCTTAGCAACATGGTACGAGTACAGGCCATGCCCAGCAGATTTGATAGGTTTGTGAACAGAGAGGAGTTTTTGGTCATTGGATCACAGTGACCAAATAGGAACATAAAGTGTAGAGTGTTATTTAGTGCTGGACAAACAAGTGGATGTTGGATAAGTTTTTAGGTGGTAAGAAACTGTGTATATTTATTTATTTATTGACATTTGATTACTGGGAAGGTCTGAATGGGTAGGAGCTCATTTTCCGCAGAGGCCCAGGGAGAAAAACAAAATATATATACATATGTACATATACATGTATACATATACATATATACATGTATACATATATAATATGCTAGCTGATTGGGAAGTTTTAACCATTTTAGGCTTTTTAGTGCTATACAGTGGTAGGTTCTGAAACGGATATTTGCTGCAAATTTAGCCACTTTGTTATAGCATTGCTCAAGTTCTGATTTTTGTAATGCCAGGTGGTTTAGTAAAGATGGGAACTTCATAAAGTAGTGAGGGGATGAGATAAGTAGTGACAAGTACAGTTTTAGTTGGAGTGGTGAGAAAGTTTTTGGTTCTGTGATGCACCTCTAGTTTTTGGTGAGTTTGTTTTTATGCAATTTTGTATATGCAGGTCAAATTTAAGATTATAGGATCATACGAGGTTACTAGGTTATTGGCCCTGAGGCCCTTATAAGCCTAGCCAAGAGTTTAGCCCATGTTTAGACAAGTCAGCAGCCAAAGCCCCTGTCCAGCAGGGACACAGGTGGAATCCCAGGGGTGTATTTTCTGTTTCCCATCCAGTTATCCAGGTTGCACATGAAAAGGGATAATGAGGTGCTCTGTTTGATGTGGAGAGGGAGTCTATTCCACAGATAGGGGAGTCTCTGGGACACAAATCTGTCCTGCCAAGTCCTATTGATATCACAGACCAGGTTTAGGTCGTGCATATGGGTTGCTTGAGTGGAGCTTGACTTGCGGATTTGCAGCAGTCCCATCAAGGTGGGGTCTGAGATTGCTTTGTATGCCAGACAGAAGTCACCTCTGAGGAGTCTGTATGAAACTGAGTAGAGGGACAGGGCTTTTAGCCCATCTGTGTAGGGTAGGTGTTTTGAGGCCCTGGATTCTCCTGGTGAGGAACCTCTGTGGCCTCTCCAGCTGCTGCATGTGCTTTGCGAGGTACATGCAGAAGGGGGCATTGTACTCAATAATTGGCCTTATAAGGGAAAAATACAGGGATCTTATGACCTCTTTGTCTCTGGATGAGAGACCCTTACTTATGAGGTTGGCCATTTAGAAAGCTTTCCGTACAACAGAAGCAATATGGTAGTCAAAAGTCAGGTTGCTATCAACCTGGGTGCCCAAATCCCTCACTACTGATTGTGTACTTAAGATGTTGTTATTAATGTGATAATATGTGGGGACGTCACTCTCCCCAAAGGGGATAATGATGCATTTTTTGGCATTCAGCTTGAGGCCATGTTTCTGGCACCGGTGATTTGTTTGGGTGAGACTCTCTTGGAAGACGTCCACATCACTTGGGGAATTGATGACTGCGCCCAGCTTGCAGTCATCTGCAAACTTGGTCAGCCACAGCTCACTGGTTTTGGCCTGCACCTCAGAGAAGAATATCCCGAATAACAGAAGCCCCAAGACCGATCCATGGAGTACAGCACTTATTGTGGGTCTACTGCTTGAGGTGGCTTACCCTGTTTTGATTAAGTGAGTTCTATCAGTGAGCCATTTTGCTACTCGTCTGGTAACATATGGATTGATGCCTAGTTGAGAGAGTTTATCTACTCTGCCCGAGTGGGGAATAGTGAGGCTTTGGCCAGGTCAAGGTAGGGAGTGTGCACCTTTTTCCCCGTCGTCCATGGCTTTGGTAACTGTCTTAAAGAGGCGGACCAAATTTCAGGCATGACCTCCCCTTGACAAAACCAAACAGTGTGAGACTGAGCATTTGGAGGATGCCAGTGTCCTTGTTAATGATGTCCATGATAATCCATTCCATGGCCTTATAGATCAGGCTAGTTAGGCTGATGGGTCTATAATTTCGTAGACTGGTGGACGCTCCATCTTTGCGTAAAGGGATGACAGTGGCTGTCCTCCACTTGGCTGGGACGAAGCCGGTACTCAGGCTTTAGTTGAATAGGGTGCCTAATGGTGTTGCAAGATCCTGCCTGAGTTCATGTAGGATGCAGCCTGGGATGTTATTGGGTCCCATGGAGGCTGTATTTTTTGCCTTTGAGAGGGCAGTGATGACCTGTTCCCTAGAGGTAAGGGCTGGGGGGGCAGGTATTGGGGATGTTCTGATTTTACTGATGGAGGGGACAGAGGGGAAACGTTTTCTCTGAAAATGTCAGCCAGTAGATTGGCTGTATCTATATCATTTGTGTATGTGGTGTCCTTATCATCCACTGTCATCCCTAATAATATGCTATGAGAAGTAACTTCATTGATTGTATTATTAACAGAGAGGATTTTAAATGTTGTTTTTTCTTGATGGAGGATTTGGAAGAAAAATATTTTTTTTTTTTGGGGGGGGGGGAGTTGAGCATGAGTTGTTAGTTACAGAGCAGTGTTTCAGTGGCTACTAAAGTTTTATGAGTAATGGTTGGAGATGTGCCAGGTTGTCTGTGCACATGTGTGTGGAATTATCTGCACACTGTGTTAGGGAGGCCTACTCTGCGGATGTGTGGAGGAGGGGACCAAAGCTAGAGCTTTGTAGTACACCTCTGGCAACTTGGGACGTAGGGAGAGAAGGTGAAATTCCATTTTACTGACTGATAACCTATTGGACAAGTAACTTATGAACCATAGATGGGTGGGCTGAAATAGACCTAGTGAGAACATTTGAAGTAAAAGTTTGTTGTGACCAGACTGTGTCAAAGGCTTTAGACAAGTCTAGAAATACAGAAGAGACTAGTTTGCGGTTATCTATACATTTATTGAGAGTATCTATAAAGGTTAGAAGTGCAGTGTTAGTACTATGGGAGAGATGGAACCATGTTTCGTGGGGGATAGGAGTTCTTGCAGGACATAGTTTTACAATTGTTTTTGAATACATTTTTGGAGTATTTTGGAGAGTGGGAAAAGATATTAATATAGGTCTAAAGTTAGTGATGTCTGTTGAATTTCCTCCTTTGTTTAGAGGGATGATGTGTGATTTTTTTTTCCAGAGAGACAGAATATGGGTTTCTTGGATTGACCCATTTATAAAGATTGGGACAGGTTATGTAATGCTATTGGCTAATATTGTATGGTATTCTCTTGGAAGGTCATCAGCTGCAGTAGACCATGGTTTGAATTTAGGAGTAGTTTTATATAGGATGTGGGCACAGTTTGAAGGAGAAAGTGGATCTGGTGACATGTGGCTGTTGAGAAGGGTTGAGATTAGATTTTGGGGAATCCTTGGCTAGGAGAGCAGTACTGTCTATGAAATAAAAGTTTAATTCTACTGCAGTTTTGAGTGGTTAAATATAGAGACAGAGTAATAATGGTAGTGGTGTGTGTTTTTGTTATTTGATGCTTGAGGTGTGCCAGGTGAATTCTGGAATATCCAACACCCTTGAGTATGTCCTTGGTGTCGGACTGAGTTGCAGATTTCCCTTAAGGTTTCTCATCCCGAAAAAAATAGGTCATTGTTCCCCTGTACTTATCACTCATTAGACCCATTATAGAGTACAACTCCCCTTAATGAACCATCTACTTAATTACCTAGGAGATTTTCTGCATGTTTTTTGTGATTTCCTTGTTGACCTAGTACTTGTTCTTCCAAAATGGTTGATCTTGGATGAATTAAATTCCTGGGTTGATGAGAAACTGAATCAAATTCCTTAATCTTTTGCTAACATACATGGACACATTATGGGGTTGGTCACCCAGGCTTATCTTGTGGCTGAGAATCTGATAGTGGAACCTGTCTTTTGTTCTGGGCATGGCTAGGTTGACTTCATGTTTTGTTTCACCCTCCTTTGGTACAGCTGTACATTGTTCAACTTTTCTAATACCAGTTATAGCTCTTTAGTGCCTGCAATGGACTGCCCTTTAGAGGAGATTAGTGGTAATCCAGAGTCTCCAGCTGTTGCCTGTAACATGGCCATAATGCTGATGTCCCAGTGTTGGTTTATCATCAGAAAAGGGTAGGAGCAAACTACATAGGAAAAAATGGAAATTGTGGGAACAATACATACAAGGGAGGAATGAGATGTAATGGTTGACTGAAAATGATTGGGTAGATTATAAGTGATGTATAATGTTTGAAACTGGGAGTGTGTCAATATGGTTTGTGATGTTAAATGCTTGCAACTAGGATTGTGTCAGTGTGGTTTGTTTCCATTTCTATAAATGTGTCTGAGGACACTGTTGTTCAGGACCAAATAGAGACTAGTGCCCCTTTAGATACACCGGGGCCAAGACGGTCCCAGATGTTAAGGAACCGCAGGCCTCAACAGTGGAGCCCTTACCCGCAGGGGAACAGTTGGTGACAACAGGGGCAGAGGAATGGCCCTTATATGAATTGGAGGAGATAGTGGAGGGTACTGTATCCAACAGACCTAATATTATTGACAATTCTACGAATGATTTTAAAATTTTTAATTATACTGATGTGTGTCTTTCTATGTTGCATGCAGATTTATTAAGTAAAGGGCATAATTTTCTGCCTAGCAGAAAAAGTAATGTAGCGGAGTTAATTTGTGATTTTAAATTGTATGTTCGTAATTTGAATCTGAAATATTTGGAGGAGATGTTGATATGTCATGCAGTAATAGTAGCAGGTAGAATGTGCCCAGTACTTCCTGATTGATTTACATGGTATTAAAATTTGTATGTGAAGTGTGTGAAATGGATTTTTTTATTTTAGAAAAAAGGCCATATTAGTAGTATTTAACTGCTGAGAGACTGGAACTGTTACTGAACTAAGGGGGACAAATTATCTTAGATTTATGCAGCCAGATAAGGGTGGTGGTTTAGTAATGATGCAGAAAGATGTTTATATTCAAAGTATGTTCGATTTGTTGTACAGTGATGTTTATTGTGAAGCCTGTCTTAATGAGGTTAATATTGCTTATCATAAAAACTGATTGTGATTTGTTTGACATGCTTACTCAGGACCAAATAAGTATAGATGATTTTAATTATCTGCCTGTGGATTTTCCTGTGCCCAAGATTCATAAGGATCTTGTCAGTCCCCCTTTTTGGCCAATAGTGGACTCAGGTTGGTCCAAAACCAGTTAGATTGCAAAATTTTTGGACAGTCAACTTAAGAACAGGGTTCAAGGGATTACTCACTTATGTCGTGACTCTTGGCATTTTTTGGAAAAGTGTAATGAATTGGTTTCTACTGGGGAATTGTACACTTTCTTGACTATTGATGTCAGGGACTTATATAGTTGTATCCCACATGAGCTTGGTTTAACTTGTTTTCTGATTTTTTATTTTATGAATTTGGTCTGGAGCAGAACTGTATTAATGCTTATTCGTAATTAATGGAGATGGTGCTGAGCAATAATTTATTTATTTTGAGGGGCATTATTTTAAACAACTACTTGGGGTTGCCATGGGCTCAGCATGCTGTTCCTTATTTGCAATGTGGTCATGGCATGGTGTGAGAGATGTTATTTGTTCACTTCCCCTTTTATTTCTTCAATTTCCTTATATTTACGCTGTTTGGACAATCTGTTTATTGCCTGGAATATCTGATGATATTTTGAGGTTTATGGACTATATTAATTCTAGTACCGATTTTCTTAAGATTACATTTTCCATGAATTCTGAAAACATTTCTTATTTGGATATTATGTTGCATAAGTTGGATGATGGGAAGTTTAAAGCTACAATTTTCAAGAAGTCTACTTTTTCTAATAGTATATTGCACTATTCAAGTAGTCATCCATTTCATATCAAAAGCGGTATAGTTAAGGGCCAGTTGGTTAGGGCGGCCCGTATGGTCTCATTATATGATGATTTTTTACAAGAATGTGATTTTGTGTCAAATGCTTTTGGACCGGGGTTACCCCCATGATTTGATTTTTAATATTAAACAAGAAGTGATTAACAAACGCATGAGGGGCTTTTATAGGCCCATATTAAATCATGATGGGATGGACCTAGTTAATAATGCTGTGCCTAACAAAGGCCCAAAATCCGGACAGATTTTAAATGTTGCTGTTATAAACTTAGAAAGTTGCTAGAATAATTAGCATGCGTTATGGTGGTGCTCTGTACACATTTTGCATCTATGTTGTGACACAGTTATTTATTTGTTGTTTTCATTTCGCTGTATTTTGCCTAACCATCTGCTTTTCTTCTGCTGTGCTGCACTGCATAATCAATACACACTGACCATATGTGTACTGTACCTTCGTTCACACTTACCGTGTGTGTACTGTAGCTTCATTTATATATTGTATCATGCTATCTTGAGCCTGGGTTGTGGCTGAAAAATCAGTCAAGCACCAACTTAGCTGGTTAAATAAATAAATAAATATATACATAAATATACAAGGCCATTAATTAATGGTGTAGAAAAACTGCATAATTACAGGTCGTCACAGCACTGCTGGACAAGTGGCTTTAGTTAGTAAATTTAATATTGTAAAATAAGAGCAAGCACAGGAATTTGTCTAGTTCCAATCTCACCACCATGGGTGTTAAGGAAAAAATAAATAAAAAACAAAGAAACTAGCGGTCTTGGAGCTTTGTTGATGGGCTCAGTCATAGTGGTTTCCGGAAATTGTGAGACCCAGGTGGTGTTCCAAAGCAACAAGCCTTTATTTGTCACATACAAGTGATCCTCAGTAACAAAAAAATCAGAAATATTTCTGATTTTATTATTGAGGGAGCACTGCCTCGTTTTCATGGTTTTTGGAAGTTGTTGTGACTTAGCTCATCAGCGAAGTTTTGGGACCACTGGTTTCTTTGCTTTTTTTATTTTTAAATGTAATATTGTGATGTTTCACCCCATTGTGTTGGATTGTGCGAGCTTGCAGAGTGCGTTTTGGGGATTTTCTACCTTTTTCTCCACTGTAGTGCAGCTATGGAGTTGGTATATATATAATTTAAAGGTGCAGGGGGTCTATGCAAGGCGTACTCTCTGGAAAAAACATTCTTTTGTGAGTTTAAGGGTTTTCAACTCTCCTGTTTTCAATATTCATCTTTCAGAAAACAGTGAGCCAAGGGAGCATGCTTTCATGACTCGTTGGCAAATTAAGAAAAACATGGTTGTAATTCCGAGTACATTTTTGTTTTATCAGAAAGCAGACTTGCAGCTTTGCATTAGCTTGCACTAAGCTGCATGGTCACTGCTGACTCTCAAAATGACATTTAGAAATCGGGCTCTAAATTGAGCCCTTATGTATATTTAGTTTGGTAGGTTAGCATCCATCATTACTTCTTCTTCTTTCGGCTTTTCCCGGTTAGGGCTCACCACAGCGGATCACTGTCCGCTCATGATTGGCAGTGGAGTTTTACAGTGTCGAGTTGCCAGCCCGGCGCCCAACCTTCCACAGAAGGCACACACCTCACACCTAGGGCCAATTTAGTGTGTCCAATCCACATACTGCGTGTCTTTGGGATATGGGAGGAAACTGGAGTGCCCGGAGAAAACCCACACAACCACAGGGAGGACATGCAGACTCCGCACAGAAGGCACCCCAGCCGAGGATCGAACCGGAGAACCTCTTGCTGTGAGGCGGCAACGCTAACTGCTGCACCACCGTGGCTGCCCAGGTTAGCATCCAGCACTAAGTCACATTATTATAGAACAGGACTGTCTCAATTCTTCCATTTTCAAACCTAGCAACTTTACATTGTATTAACAATGTCAGGTAAGGTGTGTGGTGGTGTGTATAACTTGGTGTTTGGCTGTAAAAATATCACATAGTTATTACAAAGAGAAGTTATAGTTACCATGTTCGAAAGTTTGAGTTGCATTTCATGCAAAAGTGTACTGCCATTGTGTAATGCTGAGTAACAGGCTTCACTCAGCATGGTTTTCCCCAATACTTATGTAAACAAGTAAAGTTGCCATATAATGCTCATGTGATTTGGGCTCTGTACAACCTTGAAATCACTCCCATGTAATTTATATTTTAGTGACCTAAAAGTTCAGCCTCAGAAGTCTAAATGGAGAATAGCCTTCTGCTGTCTCTTTTATCACATGAGAACACATGAGGCATATTGGGAGTGGAAAGGTGAGGTAATTATCTGCACTGGCCAATACTGCAAATGATCCCTTTAGAAACATTTTTTTATTATTGTAGAGAGGAGCTGTTATTAAATAGGGAGACCTAGCTTTGAAACTCAAAAGTGTTGCAGGTGCAATTTACAAATCTTTTTTAAGCTCCAAAACATCCACAGTGACAGTGGGAGAGATATTACTTGAATTGTAGTATCAGGCCCCTGTTTTATAACCATTTATTTCATGCCATGCATGTAGCTGTGAATCATTCCACTGTCATCCATACCTTTTATGTTAATGGGTGTTATGCATTGTAACACTGAGTATGGTGATAATTGTAGCAAAACAAGCTTTTATAATCATTCATTCATTTTCCAAAGCCCATTTTATCTACTTCTCTGCCATACTCTCAGACCTAGGCATAAATCCCTGCATAACTATCTTGATGGCTGTCAGGCTCACAGATGACCCGAAATCAGAATTGGTGAGATCATTTCCACCTGGAGATTGGTCAGCAGTGGAGTACCCCAGGGCTCCATGTTGGGCCCACTCCTGTTTGGCATCTACTTCCCTTGTAAATTGGGAGTTGTCATAGATTCCCCCCACAGCATCAGCATCCTGTAAGAGGGTCTAACTCACAAATGTCTGGTGCAGAAGTCACAGGTTAAAACTCAATGCAAAGAAATGCATTATAGTGCCCCTTTGGGAATTGTCTACCAAAGCTAATTACTCCATTGATGAAACACCCTTAAGAGTTGGCCTGGTAGTTAGGTATCTGGGAACAAATGTAGATAGTAATCTGATCTATCACTAACATGTAGCCAAGATAGTAAGAAAGTTCTTGTATGTTGTCCAGCTCGTAAGCAAGGGTATGGCACGCAGGTCCAGGAAGTTATAGTACCACTGTATTTACCCTCATCAGGCCAATCATTGTGTAATGTGACCCTTTGGCATGTACTTAACTAGGGACTTACAACAGCTGGAACACCCTCAAAGGTTCCTCATCAAGAGGATCCAGGGTATGAATATCCCGTTCTAAACAGATCTCCTTAAGACCCTATCTCTGTATGCAGTCTCATACAGGTTACTGAGAGGCGATCTATGCCTGGCATGTAAGGCATCCTTAAGATTCATCCCTGATCTCTTGAACATCCACAAAACTAACAGCAACAGAAATACTAGATCCAAGGATCTGAACTTTGCCCACAACATAAATAGAATATGTTGGAGAGACAGGTTTGTGTCCTAAAGGATCCCCAAACTATGGAATAAGCTCCCCATCTACGTGAAATAGAGTTCTTCTCTGACCCTATTCAGACAAATCTTTAAACATTGGATGAGAAATTACAAATTCACCCTCAGTCTTGTCCCCATGTCTGTGATGGAGAGAGATTAATAGTAGGTAAATTAATCTCCAAATAACATACCCCCCCAAATAACCCATCGCCATCTCCTGACTAACATACTCCGCCATATAGGCATCCAAGGTACTCGGGAATAAAACAGGGTTGAGTTCCACGGCTAGGCTTATAAAGACCGATGTGCTCGTTAGCTTAGTATAGACCTATGAATCTATAAACCTATAGGGCCTATGTGGCACTCAGTGGGCCTAAAGCAGACAACTAGTCCTGAAAGGGAAGCCATTCCTTTGCAGAAAGCACATACACATGCACCTACACCAGTAGGTAATGTAGAGGATCACCATTCCACTTATCTGCATGCTTTTAGAATGTGGATTCAGAACACGGAAAATTAGATTCAGATCAGTCTCTGTTTGAGGCCTTGCTTGCAGTTATCAGCTTTGATACTAAGGACACAGGAAGTTTACAGGCATTAAGTTGCCTGCCATTTTTAAATAGGCTTTCAAATTTTATACTCTCTTGTTATTTGCATAAAACATTTTAATCAGTCAAAGAATATAAAGGAAATATTCATATTCTTTTCTGGGTAGAAGAAGCAGTTAGTTCTTAAAGTCTTGGTTATTTTGTTAACTGTTAACAAAACAAACACAAAAAAAACTCCAAAGTGTAACAGCTCCATAAACTTCAGTCAAGTGTTTTCTTCTGCTGTTTGGATGGCAGCTGGAATCGAAAAATCAAATGTAGTGAAAGTGGCGTTTTACAGCTGTTCCATAGAGAGTGTGACTTTCCCAGGATATTATTTTCTCTTTTTTTCCTAATCCTGTTGGATTCCATCCCTCCATTCATAATTAAATTGACGTCTAAAAAGGCACAGTGCTTCAGGGCATGAACTGAATGACTGAGTTAAAAATATAATGACTCCATGTCCTTTAAAGGAGTGGTTGGCCCTTATGATGTGTAAATGTTTTGTGTTCCCAGCACTGGGTGATCCTTATGTACACATGTCCCAGGCAGCTATATTATATGTAGATACTGTCAGTAAGTAAGCATTGTAAAGCTCTGTTATTCTCACTGTTTTAAGATGAACCCTATCTGATAATTACTTGTGTTTTCTGTCCTGTATCTTTTGTCCCTTTTTGTCACAGGCATATATGTCTGAGTTATGCCATTATGACAGCTTCTGAGTTTTCACCCTGAAGCTGGTTAGGCTTCTACCAAATCCTTACATAAAAAAACATTTCCAGGAAGTCAGTTGTATGGCCTTCTGTCAGTTCCCAGTTATGTTTTATTGTATTGGCACTAATATTAACAGACACCTTTCATCCATTCCATCTTATTAAAGCCCCTGATGTACTTCAGTGTTTCTTTGTCATCACTTGTCTCCTTCCTTTGCCCCCAGCATTATACATACTCAGACCCACTGCCAGTCTACAGTTTTACTGATTTGTTAGTGCACTTTTGAATGTACAATCCCCAGACCTGGCACTGTATTAAAGGGGAGAAACTGTTTGCCAGATAAGACAGTATTTACAACAGGCAGACACATAAAATGGTGTTTTAGATTGCAGCCCAAGCTGACCAACACATCAAATAAGTTGGCAACTGTCCCATAGCAAATAGATCCATGAAGTTACTTTGCATCCTAAATTAACTGTGTTTGAGTGTACTTGTATTTACTGTATTTTTATAATCCCTGTGCATAACATTTCAGTGCATGTAATGTTCTGTGTCCGGAGCTTTTCTTCCTGGGCCTTCACTCCTATTTTGCTTAACAGGATAATCCGACTGAGCCAGAAGCCTTTTTCAGTGAATAGTTAAATGAGCGAACAAATAAATAACAAACAGACTGCTCACTGATCTTGTTAGTAGTAATATTTCAGCATTTTTAACCATGGTGCCATTGACTCGGATAGAGTAGCTGACATTGGATTATAATGCTGGCCAGGAATTGGTGGGATATAACAGTCTTCCTCCTTGAGAGACATGGTTGCTGGAAGCTATTACTCTGACAAGGACGTGGGTTTGTGAAGTTGTTGGGTCCTGTGTTTGTGCCAGGGAACATGGCCGGTATAACTAAGCATCACTTTACAAGCTGACTCCAAAGTGGTCTTGTGTGAAAATGTATCCATGGAGAGAAGGTTCAGAGGTGTACCACTCCTTGTTGCACTGTAATCCTATGCTGCTTTGTCAAGAATTGCTAATTCTGGCCAGAATATTAAGTATGGAGTGTTAGGTATTATTGCCTGTGGAGCATAGTTTGCTCTTATGGTGTGGAAGAACATAACAATGCTTACATTTTTTTGTTTATACTTGGAAACATACTGATATGGTTTGGCTATTCCTGTTCTTTCTGTGTATGATTATTATTATTATTATTATTTTATTTTATTTTACATGTTTGTTGATGACCAGGTAATCTCACTGGACACAACTGTCCTTTTTCATGGGCAGCCCAGGAGCACTGTCTGGTTAATTGACTTTCCCATTGTCACACAGTACGCAAACTAAAGTAGAAGGAATCAAACCCTGTATCCTGGACACTGGATGCAGCTCATTAACAGATCAGAGAATTTCTAATCTTTCCTAAAATTATTAATTTGTTATTACAAGTATTGTGTAGCCATATACATTCCAGTTCAGCCCTCCGTTCCTTAAAGACTGTGTGACTTTATCTCAGCCTTTCTTCAGTTTTTCCAAAGTTGTTTACTTTGTGAGTAGACTAGTGTCCATTTCCTTATCCACGCTGCTGTAGAGGTCTAGGTGCTGGCCCTAACTCTCATTGTCTTAAGTACATCTGAATGGAAGCACTCTTTCGACATTGCCTGCCTCTTTGCTTCCTTCTCTTTCATCACCAGGCGACAGTTTGTGTATCAATCTCAGGAGTGTAGTCCTCAAGAAGTGCACCTCACCATGTCACCCAAAACATGGTAGCATATCTTTTTAGTACTGCTTTAAAATGACTGGTGTAAGTAAAATTAAAAAGAAAAAAGAAAAGTAAAGAAGGAAAAAAAAGTAAATATAGAAATTAAATTGAGACAGAAGAAAAAAAGAAATAAATAAAGAATGAATCAATTAATCACTCAGTCAGAAAGAAAAGCTCAGCCAGCTAGGTATTTTGAAAAAAAAAAAAAGGTTAAATTTATGAAAATATGCAATCCTAAACCATGATGATGTGCAAAGTAAACAATTTTTAACAGAATGATATACCATGGGATACATTACATATGCCTCAACATGTCCATGCTCTTCGTCTTTCTCCTCTGTATTTTTTTTATTATTCCTGCCTTTTCTTTTCCATTTATTCCAGAATTCCAGATGGGTTTCTAAGCTTTTGCTTTATTCTCATTCCTCCTCCTGCCATAAATCACTGTGGTGTATTTTTCTGTCATCCAGGCTCTTCTTAAAGAACATTTCCCTTTTTCTTAACAGTTTTTTGGATCCTAACTTCTTCACTCTCCTTTATTCATTTTTCGTAATGGCCAAATGGCGTATTGTTGTACCAGATACCCTTTTCTGTAGAAATATGTTTTATGTCCATCCCAGTCTCTGTAATTTTAGTTTGTCTTCACCGTTCCTTTCCATACTTTTATTTTTGCAAGGTTTTCTTTCTGTCTGTCTAAAGAGTACATTTGCCTGCATGTGTTTGCATTATACCACTAATGTTTGTACCATATTGTGGTCAGTCAGCTCTAACTGACCCTCCATCTTAAGATGTTTGACTCTGTCTTCCTTCGTTAACAGTAGGTCTAAGATTGGTTGGTCTCTGTTGTTTAAGAAGGTACTATAAAGCCATCTTATCAGGCTTGTCTTGTGGTTTACTTGAAGCATGTCATAGAATGGACTGGTCATGCTTTTGTATGTAGAGTCTCATCTCATCACAGACTAAATTTTTTGCTGCCATATTTTGCATGTGTGGCTAACTGTTCCCTTGGCTGCCTCAAGACTGGCACAGTTCTAGATTATTAATCTTGGTTTAAGTTTTATTTCCCTTTTTCGGATTTGTGTTTTTTCTTACACTTAGCTGCCTTATATCTGTCCCTCTCAACACCCACTGATCCGTTTGTTTCTTCCCCATCCCTCATGGCTTCTTCAGCCACATTTTCCTATGGGGATTCTCCTATTCTCAGACACTGTGTAATTTATGGTAACCTCATCGTATATCGAAGTGGCATTGTGTGAAAGATGCTGACAGTCCATAACTTCTGGCTGGCCTGGATTTTTCCTCCATGTACTCTAGCTATCCCAATGTTTGAGTCAGAATGCGAAACATGTAAGGTGAAGCAGCTGTGACCCCAATGTGATGTTTTCTCAGTAGTTTTGCCATTGAAGTCATGCAGTCCCAGAGGGACAGTTTGTACTGCCTGGCTCTCCTTTCGATTTAAACCAGAGCATGCTGACGTGATGCAACACCCTTCTCCCTCAGACCCTCACTACAGTAGGAGAGCTCACCCCTTGTTGCATATTCATATCTCCTTCTTGTTACTTAGTTGCATGATCCCTTACTTGAATCCCGAGTTACGTACAATGCCTGTAATCCGTAAACAAGTAGAGCTAGTCTTTTATGTGCTTTTGTTAAATTTATTTGGTGGTCATGCTTCTCTGTCTTCACCTGTCCATTTCTTCTACAGGTTGTCATGATGCCTCCAGTCACTGCTTAAGTGGATTTCAGCTAACTGCACAAAGTAAAAAAGGCATCTAAAATATTCCCCTACTTATGTATACTGTCTTAATGACCAAATAATCACAGAGAAAACAGACCCCCCTCCCCCAAATCCTGAGCCATTGTTGATACACTAATCAAAACTGCACTGGAAGTGATTCTTAATGGGAAACACCTGTTGATGATTTGAAACCAAAGTAAGTGCACTCTAGTTGAAACCTCGTTTTGTTCTCACTCAGCCAAGGGTAGTGAAGCCAAGCTATCCCATGTTATTTGAGGTGGCTGTTGCAGATCTTAATGTTAATATGACTTCTGCGCAAAAAGGCTTTTTTGCGGTAAGCAGATTTTCAGAAACAGTGGAGTGCAGCATCTAGAGAAGCTTCAGTTAGTGATTCGAAACTACGGAGAGCTGTGACTCCTTTTAAACACCAAAAATAATAGCAATCAGCAAAACTGCTTGCTTTCAGGCCACGTGGATATTTTAGAGTACTCTCAGATACTTTTATAATTCTTTATTGCTTCTTTTAACATGGCTAGTTATTATAAACCCCCATTTATGATGGACTTAAACTATTTCCTTCGTAATGACTTGTTATAAATCCGCCATCAATGATGAATGTAAATTGAGTCTGATTATAAACTATTCCTTTCCTAACCAACTGCTCTAAATCACCTTCCCCAGTGACGAATATAAACTATTCCATTGCATACTGATGACAATGTGAAGCATGTCTCTCATATTCACATTCTCTTACTGTCCTGCAAATGTTCTCTTCTCCCAGCTGTGCATTTTATTTCCCTGCAGAGCTCTGTCCTAAGTTTTTATCATATGACCAGCACTGCCTGACCGTATTTGTTGATGACAGAAATTAGCAAAGTTCTCATATATTTGTACAACCAATATAAGTAGCATAATATCTAAAATAATTATCTCTGAGAAGTCTACCTTAGTAATTCTTCCTAAGCAATCTCTCTTAAAGCCTACTTCATCTCAACTGCTGTTAACCTGTAAGCATACTAGGTTTTGGTCATTAGCATAATGTTTACATTCTGGCCATTTTCAGTTTGTTGTATTCCAGTTGATACGTTCAATGGGTGATATTTCCTAAAATATGTCATCTTCTTCTTTGTACCTCATGGGCTTATATTGCTTTAAAATTATACTGTATTTCTGTTTATTTTATTTTTTTTATCCTTTGACCGCTTTAGTCCCATTAGGCTAGTACCCTCTTTTCAGAGGAGACCCTGAGGTATTATTTATACTGCTAGGGGAATTTGGCCAGAGCATTAGGGAACATCCCCTAAGACCGATTCAGATCTGTATTCATGGAAGTGCAAGTTGTGAATGCGTGCACGCATCCCATCCTTAGTGCACTGATGGCTGGGAGGATGGTGTGCGAGATGGAGGATTCAATGAAGAGAATGGAGGCGAATGCCAGCTCTAGGAAAGAGTCTACAGAAGTCATAAAAGATTCAGAATTATTGTTTCAGCAGCAGCTTTTTGGCAAATCCGTCAAGTCGAGCACAGGTTAATGTACATTTACAACTCTCCAATCAGGAGGG
This sequence comes from Protopterus annectens, assembly GCF_019279795.1. Classification (NCBI taxonomy): domain Eukaryota; kingdom Metazoa; phylum Chordata; order Ceratodontiformes; family Protopteridae; genus Protopterus; species Protopterus annectens. The sequence continues at coordinate 1,965,174,880 of NC_056728.1, forward strand.
TTGCAAGATGTTTTATTGAAAGACTATTCTCTGGTTCACATTTGTTAATTAAGTGTCGTGGTGGGATATTATGGATAAAGTACAGGAGGAAGTCACAGATGTAAGAGCATAAAAAGTTAATGTACAGATGATGAAAACATAAGTGGAAACAGTGGCAAATGCACAAGATGGGCATAAGGAAACGAAAAAAAAGAAGACATAGTAAAAAAAAAGTTTGTAGTAAGGACACATAGTAAAAGAGCTAGGGACTGAGCAGGTATGAGACAGTTTAATAGTACCCTTGGGAGTGAACACCAGAGGTAAGAGCTTTTATTTTGATTAACAGAGACATGTTATGACATTTATTTTGAAACTGTACAAGGTATGGAAACATTTTTATGCGAGTATGAAAAATGACAGAATAATAATCCATGGAATGAATATGTAATTAAAGCATTGTTCGAGAGACTAAAAAGAAGACGCACATGTGATTTCAAACAGAGGTTGAAAGAGAAACTCTAAAATAATATTTAAAAGTTGTTTGCAAAGAAGTAACAGAAATGATAAAAATCAGTGACATCAGGGGTAACAGAAATGATAAAAGTCAGTGACAGCAGGGGTAACAGAAATGATAAAAGTCAGTGACAGCAGGGGTAACAGAAATGATAAAAGTCAGTGACAGCAGGGGTAACAGAAATGATAAAAGTCAGTGACAGCAGGGGTTTATAGACTTTGGGGATAGGATTGTAATGTCATTTTAAACAATGGAAAGGAAACATTATACATATTCCAGCTATCAATAAATGTTGAAGGCAACACAGGTGTTATAAAATATTGGGGGCAAACAAAAACATGCTTTGTTTTTCTGGGAAAGGAGGACATTTAATTAGTAAGTGTGGTAAAAAGAAATGTTATTTATGTGGTAAAACAGGTCATAAAGCAAAGAAATGTCTACTTGGATGTTAAAAAACATGGCATTTATGGATGGATTGCAGAGAAAAAGAGAACAAACAAAAAGCAATGATAAAGAGCAAAGTGGAAATGAGGAAGAAATAGAAACAGATGAAAGTTTAGAGGAAAAAGGGAGATACTACAAAAAATGATGGGCAGGCGCTAGAGGTAGAATCAGAAGCCAGTGATGAAGAAGACATAAGTTGGAAAGTAGTAAGAGGGAAAACAATTCTATTGGTAAAAGATTAAAAGATGGAAAAAGAAAATTTAAAGGCTTTACTATAAAGGAAAAGAAGAAATTAAATGGTTTTATAGATATGAACTTAAAATAAGCAATATAAGGAGGAAGATGATATTGTCTAAATTAAGAACTAGAGAAAGGAATAACTTGAGGATTTTTTCAGTTAATGTTAACAGTATGTAGACTATTACAAGAAAAATAGGAAATTTAGAATGGGATAACAAATATGTTATATGAGTATTTTAAAAGACATAAGATTTTGTACTTATGAAGAAAAACTGCAAACGCAAAATATATGGGATGGGGACGTATGGAGCATTGGTAATGAAAAGTTTTCAGGAATAGCAATATGCTGGGGACCAGTGTAAAGATATTGGATGTTATATTAGTAATAATAGGAAGATTAACAATTGTAGACTTAAGATGGCAAGAAAAGGTTTCATGGGTTCATAGGTGTGTACTACCCCTGGAGCCTTTACAAGCCTAGCCCATAGGATTACCCTGCCATCGTGCCACCCGACCTTAGTTCCCAGTGCCTCTGTCGAGTAAAGCCACTGGAGTGATCCCCAGGGTGAATTTTCAATTTCCCATCCACTCATCAAGATTTCTCTTGAAGAGGGCCAGTGAGGTGCTCTGCTTGACATGTATGGTAAATCTATTCCATAGCATGGGCAGTCTCTGGGTTATGAACCTGTTCCTCCACCATGTTCTGTTGATTGTGATAATGAGGTTGAGGTCTCTGGAGCGTGTGGTGCGGAGGGATTGGGATTTCTTTAGATGTAGCATTTCTAACAGAGCTGGGTCAGACATGGCTTTGTAAGTCAAGCAGAGATCGCCTCTAAGTAGACAATATGAGACAGAGAATAGTTGAGTGTTTTTTGAGTCTGTTCATATAGGACAAATGTTTAAGGCCTAGGATCCTCTTTGTGAGGTACTTTTGCGGCCTCTCCAGTTGTTGCAGGTGTTTAGGGAGGTACATGCCAAATGGGGCATTGTACTCAATGATTGGCCTAATGGGGGAAGAGTAGAGGGAGACAATGACTTCTTTCTTCCTGGATGCAAAACCCTTAGTAATGAGATATGCCACATAGAAGGACTTTCTGATTACAGGGACAATGTGTTGGACAAAAGAGAGGTTGCTGTCAACCTGTGTTCCCAGAGCTCTTATAACACCTTCTGTGTTCAGTGGACTACCATCGATGTGGTAATTCATGGGAACCTGGTTTTTCCCAAAGGGGATGACGACACATTTTTTTGGCATTGAGCTTAAGGCCATGATTCTGACACCAGTCGTTGGTCTCAGTGAAGTCTTTCTCTAGGATGTGAACATCACTTGGGGAGTTAATAATAGCTCCAAACTTGCAATCATCTGTGAACTTTGTCAGCCAGAGTCCCCTCATGTTGGCCTGGACTTCAGAGAAGTAGATACCAAACAGGAGAGGACGATACCAAACAGGAGAGGACCCAGAACCAAACACTGTGGGACTCCACTCTGGTCGGCAGTCTGACTTGGAGTCAGCTACTTTCACACTATGGGTTCTACCTGTGAGCCAGTTTGCAACCCACCTAGTGATATAGGGGTTGATGCCTAGCTTAATGAGTTTTTCTGTGATTCCTGAGTGGAGAATGGTATCAAAGGCGTTGGCCAGATCAAGGTAGGCTGTATGAACCACCTTGCCTTCATCTGCAGCTCTAGTGACTGACTCAAAGAAGTTGACCAAGTTGAGCAGGCATGATCTACCCTTCACAAAACCAAATTGTGTGGGATCCAGAGTTTGGAGATTCCCTATTTCCTTGTTTATTAGGTCCATGATGATGCGTTCCGTAGCTTTGCATATCAGATTCGTCAGGCTAATGGGGTGATAGTTCCCAGGGTCTGTAGTCGCTCCTCCTTTTTGTAGAGGGATGACTGTAGCAGTGCACCATTCGGTAGGGACAAAGCCTGAGGTGAGTATGTGATTGAACAGGGCACACAGGTGAGGTGCCAGTCCACTCTGTAGTTCATGTAGAACACAGCCAGGGATATTGTCAGGTCCCATAGAAGCTGTATTCTTGGCGTTAGTGCTGTTTTAACCAGTGCAGCAGTAATACTGGGTACCTGGCAATTTACTGGTATTGTAACTGGTCCTTTGGGGGGGGGGGGTAAAGTTGGCACTGAATCTGTCGACCAGTATATTGGCAATATCTGTTGGCTCGGTATAGGAGGTACCATTGTGCAGTAGCTCAGAGCAAATCTTGGTATTGCCGTAGAGATTCTTTAATTATCCAACTTACTTACTATCTATACTGCAAACCGGTACCTAAGATCCAGTGAAAAATCTCTCCTCTCCATCACCAAGGCTAACAATAATGCAGGGAAAGCGCTCTACTCCCACACCGTTGCCAGAAATTGGAACTCTCTTCCCCTATCCCTGTCCACTGCCCCCTACACATCCATATTCAAAAACTCCCTCAAATCACACCTTCTTAGTACCTGGTTATGCCTTTGTATCACATAACCCTACCTATACTACTATTAACTCACCAAATTCCTCTCTGATCACATGCCGGAGCTCTGATCCCCCGTAGGCTTGGTCATCTGGAACGGTACTTTTAAGTGTAGAATCTTACTTGATATATTTTCTTTTCTTACCAATGTATAACTGACATTGTCTTTTTACCCATGTTCTATATCTTCTTTTACCTGGAGTGTTTTTATTAATTTCTTGTTATATTACTATGCTCAGCATACATGATGTAACCTGTTTTGTGTATTATGCTGGATGTACTGTATTTGTATAACTTGATGTTGGAGCTTTTCTCCCCGGGCCTCCACTGAAAATGGACCTGGTCCAGTTGGAATTTACCGGTTAACAAATGTAAAATAAATAAATAAAATAAACTATAGAAGGCGTTGTGGTTGTCTTTACTGTCTGCTGCAATTCTGTTTTCATAGCTAGCTTTAGAGGAATTGATGAGGGATCTCAACTTTTTGTTGAGTTTTTCCAGTCTTGGGACTTTACCTTATTCCGCATCAGTTTCCTCATTCTGTTGTAGAGTTTGTTTATAGCAGGGGACCACCAGATTGGCTTCCTTTTTGTGGAGGAGAGCATCTTGGTACTATAGGGTATGGCAAGATCCATGCATTTGTGTATGTGTTCATACAGTGCATTGGTGTATGATACATGGTCATGCATCTATTCTCCATTTGCATGGGTGCCATAGAGTTAGCCACCTTTGTTTTTAGGAGCTCAAAGTTAGCTTTGGAGAAGTTTTTCTTGGTGGTTACCTTTGCGGGGAGGGGGGATTGGAGGGATGTGGATTTCCAAGGTGATTAGGTTTGTGATTGGATCTAACCAGGGAGGAGTTGACTATTGGTGTAGAGCAACGGTCGCCCATATTAGTAATGACCAGGTCAAGGATGTTGCTACCTCCTAGTGGGGGTAAGAATGAGCTGGTCCAGGGCATTGGAATTAATGAATTCCAGGAAACGTTGGGCAAGTGTATTGGTACATGAGTAGTTTTCCCAGTTAATAGAGGAGTAGTTGAAGTTGCCCAATATGAGAGTGTTAGGTTGGACCCTAATATTCTCCAGGGTGCTTAGGAACGTGGAGTGTAAGTCTTGGGACATGGTTGGGGACCTATAGCAGGCTATGACCTGAATCGCTGTCTTACCCAATGTTAGCTGCACCTGAAGTATCTGGATTTGCGTTAAGTTGGGCTACCAGTCTGGAGGTGTGCGCATCCTTTATGAATATGGAAACATCACTGCCTTTGGAGCTTCAGTCCAAGTTCTGGGGCTGAAAGGTGTGGAATGAGTTATTGCCTAGTAGTGCAGGGGTGCTTTCTGCTGCCTTGTACCAGGTCTCTGTTACGGCACAAATATCGATGTTCTCCATTTTAAGGAGTGCTTCGAGTGAGTACATTTTGAGATTTAGACTTCTAGCGTTGAGCAGCATGACCCTCAGTTTGCATTTGTTTGTAGCTGTTACAGTGGTAATTTGGTCTTTGGAACACTGCCTAAAAAAGGCACTATAGGGGTGGCAAGAGCCTTGGCCAGTATCCGGAAGCCCAGGGGTGACAGATGCAGATCATCTCTGGCAAAGCATCGAGGTCTGTCAATTATGTCATCCCAGGCAGACAGAGGTGTATATTATGTTATCGAACTTTTAAAAGTTCGAACGAATTAGGGTCGACACCATATGATCGAACTGTTAAAAGTTCCATCGTTTCAACGGAGATCCCCATACAGTGTGGAATGGGAAGATTTTCCTTTCCTGCACTGTAGTGCGATCTTTGAGTTGGTATATTTAAAGAGCGGGGAGTGCAGGGGTGCTTGCCCCCTGCTTAAAACGGTCCGGTAGATTTTTTCCTGTTTATTTTTTTTTAAGTTTTTTCAACTTTTAAAAGTTCGATCATAATGCTTTGACCATATGACTTTTGAACTTTTAAAAGTTCGATAAAGTAATGTACACCCACAGATGGATACTGGATCCCCTTATAATGACACCAGAAACTTGTCCCCTTGTTGAAATGAATAATTTTCTGCTTGTACTGTGGTATCATTCTGGGTGATGGCAGGATGCTGCTCAGGGCTAGGTTCATACCCACCTGGGCTACATAATCTGAGAGCTCCTTCATGTCTCTTTTCATGTAGTCCAGGGAGGTACGTTTCAGGTCATTCACACCCACATGTACAATGACAGAGTCATATTTCTACATGTTGTTGTGGGACCCGAGTGTGTGTGTGTTATGTGGCGGATCCTGGCAGCTGACAGGCAGCTGAATGTTACTTTCTCCTTATTCAACCTAGTGAGTGGGACATCAGTGTGTTTCACTATTGAGTCACCTATGAATAGTGTGTTGGGCATGCTGTTTTGCCTTAGGGCTTTGGTTGAATGGCACATGGTTTAGGAGAGTTGTGTTTCTCCTGATTGGTGTTGTGTTGTGGTGGTCGAGTGAGTTTCTGCCTTGGAGGTTTCTGCTGTTTGGGTAGATTTTTATTGAGAGCCTCCATGAAGGTGGGTGTGTGGTTTGTGTTTTTATGTGAAGGCAGTGCTGGTGTGTGTTCTAGAGGGCTGTGTGTTCCATGTGGTGTGGTACAAGTGTTGATCTTCTCCTCTTGACCAGCTATTCCGGTCTTGGCTGGAGAGTCCATGGCTTCCAATTTGGATATAGAAGTGCATCTCTCACAAGTCTGAGTGTTGGGAGGTAAGAGGAGAGGGTTGTCATTGTACATGAGGCAGTTGCTACATTGCCTCAAGATGCCCAAGTTCACCAGGTTAATAGGAGAAAGCACAGGGAACTGACCTTTAAACATGCCTGGAGGGGTAGGCATTAATAATAAGTACTGGAGCTGTTTCCTTGTAGAACATTTAGTGCTGGTAGCACTTTTGTGTACTACAATAATTGCTACAAGAAGTCTGGTAAAGTGCTTGACTAATAAGCTAGTAAAAGTGCAGGAAAGGAGAGAACTAGCAGATCTAAGAGAAAAGTTGAAGAACAGACTTTGGCACCGCTTAAAAGCAGTCCTGGATACAGCAAATCTGTATCTGGACTAGACTAGTTACAGGAAAGGCAGGAAACAAGCACAAACGCGGGCTTTTAAACCAGAAGGTTGAAAGAGATGGAAAAACTACCCAAACGGCCAGTAAACTAATTGTAGCTATTTTTGCTTATGTAACATGCCAAGTAAGGGAGAATTTATTTATAAAAATGTTGGATTATGTTGGTGTAAACATGCACATTATAATTACAGGGGAATCTGGAAATCTGGTTATATGGAACAGAAAACTGTAGCATAGAGAAGGGTGTTTTAAAAACTGAAATTGATTACTTTATAGTTTCAGAAGGTATATGCATGATGGAAGAAGAAACTATTACAACAGTTTTTTTTTCAGATCATTTAGCAATATAGATAGACATAAATCATAATAAAGAATATATAAAAATAGGAAAAAGAATATACAAATAAGAATGGAATGAAAAGGAAAGGAAGTAATTAAATTATTGGAGGATCATATTGCTGTGAAAGTATTTTGCATTAATAGATCTGAAAAGGGGATCAATGAAAATATAAAAACAGTTATTTACATTGGCGAAGAGTAAGACAGGAAGATATAAGCAAAGATATTATTACAGGGAAAAAAGGAAGAAGTGTCACCATTTTTAAGTAAGGTAGTCATACCTCACCTCTACAAAACCACACTGATTCACATCTATGGATGTTGGCATCACCTTTGCCATTGTTGTAGCCATTATAGACAAACACTTTATATAATGGTTTAAAATTGAAATGGATCTATATGAAGCTGGATCTGATAGGGATTTGCCATCTTTGTGTTACTGCCACCTCAGTTTTTTCCCCAGATGTTGGTCCTGCCCTCCTTTTTGAAATACTGGTAAACAAATCCTCCCAGTCCTTTATCACTTTCTTCCTTCCTAGCTTCCAAACTTCCACCTGTTCCTGGATATTTTTCCTGCAGACTGGTTGTACATCGCCATTTTATCTCATCATCTACTATCTTAACTGTTAATTGGTGAGCCTCATCTATCTGCTACCTTGGCACATTTCATTTTCCATAAATATTTCCATTTGCCTTTTTCATGATTTCCCAGTTCATTGCTTTATACAAATTTTCATAAAGTTTCCAAAATATTTCTAATACCTGTACAGGATCACTAGTTATTTTTCTTGTTATAGGGCTCCATAAGTTTGGCAACAACCCTTTCTACTTTCTGTTGCCCAAGTCATTGTACCAGACGTTTTTGCGCTCTGGAGTTATTTTCAAAAAATGGTTGCTTAACAGCAAAAACTGTGCCTCTTCATGTTCTTGAGATTCCTCTTATTCTATAATACTTTATCCTTTGTCAGGCCGTCTAAATAATTCTTGTTTCTTCTTAACCATATCTCTTTTTCTTTTGTTTCTATACTATTTTTAAACTTCACTTTCATTTTATTCCTCTCACTGGCTATAACTTCTGGAGTACTTTCCATCTTCCCTAATAACTTTTGGTTTTAATAAAAGCCCTAAAAAAAAAAAAAAACACCCACGTGACCTGTTAATTTAATACAAGCAAATGTAACTATATACATCATCAAGTATAACCCTCCTAATATGAACATTTGTCCCAAATAAAAAGCTGCTAATACAAGCCTTAATTAACCTGAAATTGAGGTTATCCATGCTAAGATGCATGCTATTGATTGTGATTCCAACTCACACGAACTGGAATCTGTTCTTTTTATTATCTTTATTCCCCTCTTAAATGTAAAAGCACTTACATGCTTTCAGAAAACATTAACGTTTACCCTTGAAAAAAGCAGTCTTCTGACTTTTTGTTGCCTGTTATATGTTTGTCTCCATGGAAGTGTAAGAGAAAAAAAATGTCCTTTGCTGCAGCCTGAAAGATAGGCTGAGACATTTATTGCTAAACAAAAACTTTTCATTATATTCAGTGTTCCCGTATTTACTTGTTTTCACTTAAAACTTGGTATTAGATTAATTCAAGGGTTTTAATCTAGACATTCAGTTATGCAGAAGTAAGAGAAGACATATTGACTCGACTTGTATTATAATCTGTACTTTTGCAGTCAGCAACCCAAGATTATAGCATATTAACTTAAAAATACTTTTCTCTAGCATTTTTCTCTTTTTGCACTGTAAGCACAACATTTCTTAATACTAAAAAGAAGAAAGTAAAGAATTAAAAAAGAGGAGAAAGAAAAAGGCTTCTGTTTACTTTAGTAACTTTATCACGTACAAGAACAGCTAAAATACTGTACTATAAAGCATACAATTTATATTGTGAAAAGTTTCATAGAAAGACTGTTAAGAACAAATTGTTTTACATAGTTATATTTCCTTCCTCTTCCCATCTCCTCAGTGCCCTTTCAAAACATTAATGACATGAGGTGAGGAAAATCCTTTTCAGTTCCCACAAGTTTAGCAAAGTCAACAAAAGTCCACTCTTTCCACTTTTCACTTTTTCGTATACAGAAGTATTTCACAAATGCGATTGATGCTTTGCAGTCTCAAATTTATTCACTAATTTCCATGTTGCTGGTCTTCTTCCAATTCATCTCCATCTCCCAACTCCAGATTCCAATTCAAGTCTTCTAGTCAACTTCCGTGCTTTTCGCTGTCAATTAAGCATTCTCCTTTGGAATAGTGAAAAAATTATCACCAGCAATGTCTGTCTGTGTGCTTTGTTATCAGAAGAATGAGAAGCAGAGTCCTCTTCTGCTTGATGTTTCACTTTTTGTTGAACAAACGTTTGTATTTTCTCCTTAGCCTGTTCTGCATAAAAAAAAAAAAAATACTTTGATCCTCCAGGAAAAAATATTCTGAAGACTGCTTGGTGTACAGTGAATAAACTTTTTCCACAAACACTCTACTGCTTCCAAAGTTTTATTATTTGCCCTTTTGCCACATATTTGTCAGGATCATCTTTTTCCTGCTAGTTGGTTTGCATTTTACTAATACAGTCTTGGCTGCTTTCTCATGGCCAGATTTGAAGCATGCACATGGTGTGCCCTTTCAGTTACCAGTTCCTACTGTGGAATGCTAGCCCAGTTGCTTTTTTTCATCACAACATTAAATTAGTCTGCCCTCCTAGTTTCTCTGGTACAGAAGAAAACTTTAGATTTTCCCTCTCTGCTCTGTCCTCTAAATCTAACAGTTTTGAAGCATCTCTTCTTGAGCAGTCTCATGATCAGCCAGCATTTCAGCCTCTGATTTTATCAGCTCATCTGTTTAAAGCTGCTTCCATTTTCCAGCCTTTTGTTATTGAGTTGGTATCAGCTCGCAACACATTTAACATATTTTCCCTCTAGATTATCAGAAGCCATGTCTTGCACTAAAGCTGGAGCTTGAACTTTTTTTTTTGCTGAACAGCTGCAGGATTTTTCTCGGTCAGTATTTTCTCTTCACCTTTTCTAGTTGGTTTTCTTACAGGTTCGCTTCTTTGCAAGCTTCCAGGCAGTGTAATTACTAGCCAGTAACTGAATTTATTAAATGTGACAAAGTTCCTGGCCTTGTGTTTGACACAGCTTCCTGTGTGAAAAAAGAAACAATCAGTGTGCAGCCATATTGGAAAGTCCCACTTAGTGGACACTGTTGGTGCAGTGTATAGTTTAAAGGATAAAGCACTGAACTGATAAAGTGATATGAGCACACACACCTTAAGAAATACTTGAAGTCTGGATGAAAAGGAATGACATGATAAGCATCTTTTAAATGTAGAGTTACCAGGAAACTTGACCGAGAAAGAAGAGGTAACAGCTTGTGAAGCAACATTATTTTAAAGTTGGGCACTATCATGAACAGGTCTAAGACAATCCAGAATTGGTTGCCATGCATTTTCATACTTTGGCACTAAAAACATCCTTGAACAAAAACCTTTCCTAGTTTGGGAAGGAGGAACTGGTTCTGTCACTCCCTGGAACAACATCTAATGATGGACCAATGGAAATAAGAGTCTGGACTGGTGGATAGGAAATAACCTGCTGGCAAGGAGGAATATCATCTCCCTGCTATCTGTAACTTTGATAAATGATCTTCAGAACCCATTTGTCTGAAAATCTGTTACCAAAAAGAAAGTGGAGAGTCAGACTTTTTGCCAGTGAAAAGGATTGCCACAGTATTTAGCTGTTAATAAACAAAAAAAATTAAATTTTTTTCATCTGTTTGTCTAGATGTGCACTTTTCTGTAAGGACACACTCTGTGTGTGCATGTATCTTATGTCATATGACACACACAAGATGATTGAAAACTTTTAGGTCTTGCTACAGCAATGAGCGAGATATGCACTCTGGAGCCTACTACAGGTATGAACGAGATTCGAAATGGGGATGCTTTCTTTCAAAAGTGAACTGCTGGACTGCTTTCCTTTCAAAACAAGTGCTGCATTGCAGATACTCAGAGGTGTGTGTGTGTGTGTGTGTGTGTGCATGTGTGTCTGTGCGGCTTTGTGTGCCTGTGCATCTGTGTGTGTGTGTGTGTGTGTCTGTGCGTGCGCGTCTATGTGTGCATGTGTGTCTGTGCGTCTTTGTGTGTGTGCGTCTGTGTGTGTGTGTGCGTCTGTGTGTGTGTGTGCGTCTGTGTGTGTGTGTGCGTCTGTGTGTGTGTGTGCGTCTGTGTGTGTGTGTGCGTCTGTGTGTGTGTGTGTGCGTCTGTGTGTGTGTGCGTCTGTGTGTGTGTCTGTGTCTGTGTAAAACTCCCTAAATAAGGATGGGAGGGTTAGTTAATTAGCTTGCTCAGACTCAAACCCTGTAACTGTTTTGTGTAACAAATGGCCATCAGTGTTTGTGTTATAGAATTTCATAACAGTGTTAGCAGCACAACAGATAGCATACTTGCCTTTAGCGTTGGAGGCCATAGGTTGTACTACCATACCCTGTAGATAGATTGCTGATGCTGCAGTGCACTTTAAGAGCAGGGAGTATTGTACTCTTGAGTGTGTTGTCCTTTGGACAATATGCTAAAATGAAGCTCCATCTCTCTGTGTTAATGGTAGGTGCTGTGAGATGTTTTTCATCCACTTGAGTTATCAGAAAGATTAAGGGGACGTTCACCAATGCCTGGCAAAATTTCCTTTAGTATAAATACCACCAAGGGTCTCCCCTGAAAAGAAAGTATAGCCTAGCGTGACTAACCTACTCAGCAAAGGGTATTTAAATTAAATGTTTTAAATTAAATTTATACCTCTGTCTTCATTTCAAAGGTAAAGAAGAGAATAGTATTCACTCTCCGTTTTGAGAAGTGTTTATAGTAACTGGGAAGGATGGGACACCAGAATGGCTGTGGGGGGTTGTCTGGTCCTGGCCACTGCCTAGGGCCCCATTTGACTATGAGCCATCTCTGCCCCTCTCCAGTTTTTTTTATCTCCTTTACTATATTCAGTACTTTTGTTACAGTTGGTGTAGATTTTGATTTCCAATTCCTAGTAATTTTTTTATGGCAGCTAATAACATTACAGATAGCTGGCTTCCTGTTCCTACACACATACACACAGACACACAACTAGTTAAACTTAGTAAGATCTTTCCATGTATGGGTAGTTGAGAGCCTGTATCCCAGCTCAAAAGAATCATTTCCTTAATTACAGCTGTTTTCCCCAGCATTTCTGACAGAGTACTCTGTAGGGAATTTTTTACGTATGATTTTAATATGTGGACTGATCCAAGAACCTTTTATCAGTCATGACCCCAGTCAGTTGTACATATAAAGAGCAAGAGTATAATCACAGTGAGTTTATAACAGTAAATCAAATATTGATAACAGTTTAAAGAATTTTACTTAGAATAGAAAATGTATCAACATTAATAATCTTTACGTGCATCAAGAAACAGCAGGAACTCTTAAATGTTATATCAGATAAACTATGCCATGTTTTTTTTTTCAAATACTAAAGTCAGTATGAATTGAAATTCCTGTTTAAATTATTATACTTTTAACTGAGAGTATAAGTTATGTTGATAATTAAACTCTGCAGACACGAGATATTCAGTTAATGAACGATTCACATGCTTGGGGTATACCTGTGGTCTTAAAGGTCAACTGTGAACAAAAACTCCAGTAAGTACATTGAAAATATGTTTGTATTAACCCATGAATCCAAATGACTTTTAAATAAAGTCATGGCTTTAGATTGCCCCTTACGTAATGGAAACTTGTTCCAAAGAGATGTAAATTTTTGACTCACAAATCTGCATCATTTGTTAGTTCTAATGACAGGTAAAGAAACACTGTATTATTGTCCCTTACAGATCTAACATTGTGGTACAATTCAAGCTATAAAGTGACTCTGAGGGTGGGGTTATGCAGCACCTTAAAACCCAGACATAGTCTATTCCTTTTGTATTTGTATAAATAGGTTGTATTTTATTTCCTAGTGTAATATACAGAAGGAACAATATAAGCTACAAAAGTAAGTAAACTAGAACTAAATTATTAGGAAAAGAGAAATGAGCCAATAAGACAGAAGGTGCTAATGCAGATTAAAGAAGCAAAGATACCTCGAGAAATAGTAGTTAGATAAAGTATAGAATGTGTTAAATAGTATGATTAGATGAAAAAAAGTAAAAGTAATAGATGGCAAAGTGGGATACATACACAAGAATGGTGGCTAATTTCTATGTTAACTTAATTTTTGTTCATTCTTACAAGAATAACATTAAAATGTATGTCTTAAAAGATTAGTGGTGCAAGAACAGTATCACCCAGTTCCCAGAGGATTGTATCTAGGTCTGTAGCCAATCTCTTGATTATTGCCCTACCCAGCTCTACCACCAATCTCTTGATTATTGCCCTACCCAGCTCTACCACCAGTTTCTTGATTATTGCCCTACCCAGCTCTACCACGAGTTTCTTGATTATTGCCCTACCCAGCTCTACCACCAGTTTCTTGATTATTGCCCTACCCAGCTCTACCACCAATCTCTTGATTATTGCCCTACCCAGCTCTACCACCATTTTCTTGATTATTGCCCTACCCAGCTCTACCACCAGTTTCTTGATTATTGCCCTACCACCAATCTCTTGATTATTACCCTACCCAGCTCTCCGCCAGTCTCTTGATTATTGCCTTACCCAGCTCTCCACCAATCTCTTGATTATTGCCCTAGCCAGCTCTACCCATTTTGCAACTTCAGTCTGTTGTAGCTATGTCACAAAATGCTTTCCAGTAGGACCACAAATCAAGTAGGGCTAGACCACTTAACTATTTGGTTGTATTAACTATTCCCAGGCTAACCTTGGTTTGGTTGACCTCCTGATAAAATCTGAGAGGATATCTTCAAGTCCCTGAAGAAGGAAATCCTTGGGTCCAGAGGAATACCCCGAAAATGATATAAAAAGAGAAATATTGCAAACATCTGTTTCACTTGAATTTTTTAACTTGGATCTAAATACAACAGTTTGCGAGCTTTAATCCAAGCAGTGATCTTCTTCGGGCTGTTCTAAGAGTTACTGACAGTGTCCTTCAAGGTAGGAGCCAGCAAAATGCCCAAATAATTAATTCCTTCTCTGTGGTACAGGTGGGAATACCAGGAAGTCAAGTCCACGGGGGGGATGAAAAACTTTAATTGCATGCATTTTCCTTACGTTTACTTTAAATCCTGAAATCCTCCCAAATTCTGACAATTTCATAAATAGCTCATCTATGTGATTATCTGGATTTGAAAGATAGACCAAAAGGCCATCTGTGTAAAGAGTGAATATCTCTTTTTTATTTCTCAAACTCATGCCCTGTATAATTGATTAACTCAGCTTTATGGCTAGTGGTTCTAGAATATAGCGCAAACAGTATTGGAGACAGTGAGCATCCCTACCTGGTGTCTAGTTATGTTAATGGTGCTAGATAACTCGGCATTCACCTTTATTCTAACATTAGCCCCATTATAAGTATTTTTCAAAATATTGACCACTCTGTTGGGGAAGGTAAACCATTATAAGACCCTAAATAAATAGCCCCAATTAACCCTATCAAATGCCTTCTCTGCATCAATACTTAAAATTAACAATTGTTTATTTTATTGTAGCTGTTGAATTGTTAATAATTATTTCATTATATTGTCAAAGGTTCACCTCCCTTTCACAAACTCACACTGATCTCTTTCAGCCAATTTTGGATGTAGTCCAGATATTCTAGCCGCAAGAATTGCCAGAAATATTTTATGATCATGACCAAGGGCGGCCACGGTGGTGCAGTGGTTAGCATTTTCACCTCACAGCAAGAGGTTCTCCGGTTAAATCCTCAGCTGGGGTGCCTTCTGTGCGGAGTCTGCATGTCCTCCCTGTGGTCGTGGGTTTCTTCCGGGTGCTCTGGTTTCCTCCCATATCCCAAAGACATGCTGCAGGTGGATTGGACACTCTAAATTGGCCCTAGGTGTGTGTGTGTGTGTGTGTGTGTGCCTCCTGTGGAAGGTTGGGCGCTGGGCTGGCAACTCGACACTAAAACTCCACTGCCAGTCATGAGCGGACAGGTTATCCGCTGTGGCAATCCCTAACCGGGAAAAGCCAAAAGAAGAAGAAGATTTTATGATCATGACCAAGTGTTGAGATGGGTCTTTATCAGCTGGGTTTGAGAGCATCTTTCCTGGGGTTTTATAATGTAGAGATTACTATTTCCCTGCATGAAGGAGGTGGGGCCAACTTCTACAGTATGTCATGAATTGTAATATGATATCTCTCAGTTTATCCCCTCCCCCTAAACAGTTCTAATGGTGTCCGTTCCTTGCCAGGTGACTTCTCATTAGACTACCTTTTCAACACCTTATTCATTTCACCAGTAGTTGCTGGGTTCATTAGTTAGGATAATACCTGCTTGCATAATGCTGGCTGGGAGAGCTGGAATAAATAATCTGTTTGGTCCAATTCCACTTCTTCTGACATGAGAATGGTATAGAGTTCTGATAAAATTGCTTAAAACTATTCAGAATTGTGTAAGGATTGCCTGCCACCTCATTGCTCTTTGCATGCTTTTCTTTAAATACCAATCTCTACTTTGCTTTGCCTTATTCTCATGGCCAATGATCTCTGCACCCTGACTTAAACTCTTTTTGTCTTTTGAGTATCTTATCCATTTTGCCTTGCGATTTCCCTAATCTCAATGGTCATATTCAGCTGTTATCTTCTCATTTCTTGACCTGAATAATGCAGTCACCTGTTTATAATAGCTCTTTCATAAATGTGGTCATCACTGTCAATTACTTAAATGCAGCTGGATGGTTTTCCCTCACTCTTCACTTGATTTCATCTGTTCCCTCGTCCAGAAACGTCTCAACTTTAGATACTGTCATTTTTTTTCTCTCATTTTCCCTAGACACATTTGAACCCTTTGCTATTCCTTCTCTTCCCGACTATTGTACCCATTCTGTGTCACAAGGTAGGAGGGACATTCTCGTTTCTGGTCCATGCATCTGGAACTCCATGCATGCCAACATCAGGGGCACACCCAAGAAACAGTTCTGCAAACCTTACACTTGGCTACTGGGGGTGGGGTTAATTATCACCATGTCAAAGCTGTGATGACCTGTGATTTAGAAGAGGGAGTTGTTCACCATTAGCTGAGTTATGGTCAGTGCCCCCCATAGTCATACACATGGTACACAAAAATCAGCTACATTAATACAGTGAGTTATTTTGCTTCCATATCTGTTTTTGTGTTCTAGGTGGACACACAATAGGCTTGTAAAGTTGCCACATCTGCCCTTAGCAGTTGCAGATAATTACAATTTATTATGTGTTTTATTAAGGTTTATATGCATTTTCGTAGAGGTAATCCTGGCGTTCTGGCTCCCAGCTTGACATCAGCTCTGTAGCATTTTGTTGCGCATAGTGACCTTCTGAAAGAGGACAGCTTCACTAAGCTGCTTTGCAGCTTAGCGTAACATACTGAACCAAGTTTTTAGTTTTTCAGTGCCCCCATTTTGAATCCCTCTTCCTGTCTGACCGTTATTGCTTGGTAGATTATTATCCTGACACATTTTTGCCCCAATCTAAACCGTCTTTGTGGCTCCACTAAGAGATTGCATGAATTCAAAGTCTGAATGCATGTATTCCTTATCTTGAGCAGTCATTGTCCTTTTGCAGATATTGATGTCTAATGAGATACTGTGCTATTTTAAAATGTAAGTGCACCAGTATTAGTACATGGGTTTTGTTGGTATTGTATTCATAATCTGCTTTTAGTCTGTATTTTTTTGCAACTTTTCAAGTTATGGCTGATGTCTGTGTGCCTGGTCTGCTCTCCATTCACATTATTTATTTGTTATGCTTTGTGGTTTGGTACAGAGGTCTGAATGTGACAGATCCAAACTGCTGTGCTATGTGACTTAAATTTATCTTCTTAAGTAATGCTGGGTTGTCTTAAGCAAAATGGTGCAATGAGCCAACATAGTGAACGACACCTAACTATTATGAGAGAAAGCTGTGGATAAAGCTGTTCAGATTCCGTAGGTGATGAAAACTAATAAGTTTATACGCATCCTTAGTTAAGAAATCAGCATTGACCTATGCTGTATGTTTTAAGTATGCTCGCCTGCTTTGTGAGCTGGAGTTTAACGATACTCATGTATAGGTAATATTTTCTTTTTTAGTAAAATAAATGAATAAAATGTAGATTGAAATGTGTTTTAGCATGTCCTGTTATTTGCAGATGTTGCTGTTCCTTTAATTGATTGTGTGCCTGCAACCAGCTGTTGCTTCCCAAAATATTCTCAGCCAGCCTTCAGATTATGTGCTTGACCAGCTAGGCCTTCAGGGAATTTTTGCATGCACTTGTATTTTCTGAAAAGATAAACATACACCACACGGACATGCTTATCGCCCTATGCTGTTAAGCTGCACAAGGCTTGACTATTACCGTTAACTATGTTTACAAGTGTAAAAATGTGTTGCATATTTGTTAACACTCTTTCCAAGTGCTGTAGTTTGCCATATGTAGTATCTGAAGGTACGTTCGGCATTCGAAAGACATACGTATAGTGGGCGTGCCTTCGCTGAAGGTTGGGCATCGAGCTGGCACCTTGGCACCTGTAAAAAAAAATATACTGCCAATCATTAGCGGACCGGAGTTCCGCTGTGGCAACCCCTAACCGGGAAAAGCCGAAAGAAGAACAAAGTATCTGAAGGTACTTTCAGAGGATAACTTTTAAGTAGGGGTGGAGTTCAGGATCAGTCAAATGTTACTACTGTTAAGATCTGTGAACTAGAAGAAAAACTGTTTCAACAATTATGTGCCGAGTTCTTCATTTGTGCTGCTGGAAAGCTAACTGATTTCTTTCAAATAATATTAATGTTAATTCATGTAGTAGGAGATGGATAAATGTATAAATAGTTTATTTACTGTATACCGAACATAGACTGCTCTGTTAAACACTTTTAAGAATGGCCAACTTTTATTATAAACATAGTTTTCCTGAGTGGCCTCTACTTTTATGAAGCAAATTCGGTAGCCCTGTGAACAGTAATCTAATAAAACTTTTTTTTTTAAAGTATGGGTAGGTTGTAGTAAACAGGTGAGAAGCAGCTTCTAGTATTCTGTCTACATAGACTGCAGTGCTGTCTGTATCTTATTTATACTTGGTATAACCACTAATACATGCATACAGCTTTACTAATAATATACAGGTGTGCTGTGCTTCTGGTTGGGACATTCATGTGAGTTACAGGATAGCACTGGCATATCGTACTTAAGAACACAGAGTAGACACATTCAGTCTCTTATCTCTTACAGTGTGCATTCAGAGGTGCATTTCCTTAAGGTGCCATTAATACTCAACAGATACCAAACACAGTATATGTATTTCAGGTAAGCCTATGCAAATGAAGCAGGTGGCTCAGACTTTATACACATCCTACCAGTAGCACATATACGCAGCTTATCTGTTGCAGCACAAGTAGCATTCCCTCTAGCTGTAGTTTTTTCACTCACATGCTTTCAAAGTGTGGTCACCATTAAAAACGAGGCACATGCACCTTAGTGTCACATTTCCAGGTGTATAAGTACAGCAGTAATTCCAAAAACACTTTAGTACATACCAACAGACATCTCGCTGCATCATTTCTTTAAATACCCAGAGAAGTATTGGACTAAAATGAATTTGTCCTTTAGCACAATATAAATAGGTTTAACTGTGTGTGTCAGCATCAAGGATGAGGAATGTAAAATGGTTGTATGATAAATATTACTGATGGTATTAGAACCATCTAAGGTAACAACAACACAGACATGAATGATTCTCTAAAAGATTTGACTGTGAACTTGACGTGAATACATCATCAAATCTTATTGTGTAATTAGCATGTTGAGAATAAAAATATAGTGGAAACATTATGATGAAACAGGAAGAAGCTCAAGAAGCAAGGAGAGACTGGGATTTTGGATGCAGATCCTTAAGGAAAATAACAGTAATCAAAGAGAATATTTTTATATTTATATTGATAGAGTAGCGGAAAATATACTTTGAACTAAGCCAACACAGGAATGGAGAAAGACGATTCTGCCGATAGGGATGACTGCAATTAGGGATGCAGACAGTAGGCAAGAGGGGGGCTGAAATGTAATGGACAAAACTGGTAAAAGAACCAAGGTATTGGGAGAAGATAATTAGAGAGGGAAAGGTAATAGAAGGGAAAAGGCCAATAATTTATATGGATTGCAGCATAGAGATTACCTTCCCTATCAAGAATTAATATCAGAGTATAGGCAAAGAGAAAGAAATGGAGGTATCCTAAGTGAAAGACTAGAACTGGTAGAGTTTTTAGTAGAATCTAGAATAGAAGCTGCTGTTAAAAAAGGAATAATTAGTAGACCATGCAAAATATTGCATGATAACTATAAGAATCAATCAGAGGAAGTTAGAAAGGATTGGGAAGAGAGACTGGATAAGCAATTCACAAAGAAACAATGGGGGAATATATGTATGTCTCCCAAATATGCAACAAAGTCCAGAAGATTTAGGATCTTTGCTTGTAAATGTTTACATAGGTATTTTTATACCCCAAGTAGTCCAAAGAATTTTTCCTTTGGTATTAAACAATTGTTGGAGGTGTGATGAGGAAGAAAGAGGTAACTTGCAACATGTAAAGATTCCCCTGCAGACTGCTGTGTCAGATACCGGGTAGGCAAATTGCTATAACTACAGAAATGATTTTTTGAGTTATGATACAGAATCTGAATTGCCTAGACATAGCAAGGCCTTCTTGATTCTAATTATGGTGGCTGCCAAAAATTCAATTACTAGGAAATGGGAATCAAAGTCTAAACTAACTTTACTAGAAGCAGTGAATATAGTAACAGAGACAAAACAACTGGCACTGGGATCGCCAGAAAAGGGTAGAAGCAAATTACATAGAAAAAAGTGGGAATTGTGGGAACAATACATGCAGAGGAAGAACGAAGTTTGAAAGAAGGCAGGATTTGAATATGGCATGTTTGACTGACGGTGACTAGATTATAAGTCATGTACAATGTTTGTAACTACAATTATGTTAACATTGTTTGTGATGTATATATAGTGTTTGCAACTAAAGTCATGTTGTTATGGTTTTTGTTCATTTATGTAAATGTATAATTGTCGTATGTGATAATTTATTAAAAACGTTTCTTGTTTAAAAAAATATGTATATATATATATATATATATATATATATATATACACACACACACACACACACACACACACACACACACACACACACACACACACACACACACACTGGAAACACTGAAGCTAAGTGGCTTATACTAGGAAATTAGGAGCTTATAAAGGAAAAAAAAAGATTGTCCATCAGTAAACTAATTAGCAATGGAGACTGGCCACAAGAGTCTGGTATTTAAATATTGCATCTACCAATGAGAACGCTGAAGTAGATTTAGAAATGAAAGTTGCCAGTAGCACTGTTCAGAACCACATCTTATAGTCCACTGATAGCCATCCATTTTCACAGCAGCCAATTGTGTGCTAATCCAGGTCAGACAACTCTTGATTTGTCAGTTGAAGTTGCTGCAGTTGGGTTACTGCTGTTGTCTAAGGTGTCTAACCTCTTAGTTATAATATGTCTGTCAAGTGCAGGGGATGTGCCCCCCCCCCCCCTCACCCAAGCAAAACATTTGTTTTTTTTTTTAATTTAGCAAAAGGCATGTTGAAAGGTTGGGCTTTGTTCAATATGGCTGTTGATCATCTAGTGTTTGTGGAACTATCTGGAAGCCATAGTTGTCTAAACATGGATGTTCCTTTTGCTTGTGGCATCATACTCATTGCATGCTTTTGCATGCAAACTTAAATCATATGAGAGATTCATCTGAGATAAATGCTGAGCAAAGTGAATCTTGTAAAGATCTGTGTGTTAACTTGCAAAGTGAATGCTTGAGCAATCTATTTGTGTGTTTATCTATTTATTTTCTAACCGGGAAAATAGCAGGTTTATGTAAACAAAAAAAAGCTCTGTAGGCCAAAAAACATTCTGCAGGCCATTAAAATTGATTCACTTTGGATAACATAGGTTCTTAATCTTCTTCTTCTTCTTTCAGCTGTTCCCATTAGGGGTCGCCACAGCGTATCATCTGTTTCCATTTCTTCCTGTCCTCTGCATCTTGCTCTGTCACACCAACCACCTGCATGTCCTCTCTCACCACATCCATAAACCTCATCTTAGGCCTTCCTCTTTTCCTCTTACCTGGCAGCTCCATCCTTTAGCATCCTTTTCCCAATGTACCCAGCATCCCTCCTCAGCACATGTCCAAACCAATGCAATCTCACCTCTCTTGCTTTGTCTCCAAACTGTCCAACCTAGCTGACCGTCTAATATACTGATTTTTAATACTGCCCATCCTCATCACACCCAGTGCAAATCTTAACATCTTTAACTCTGCCAACTCTACCTCTGACTCCTGCCTTTTTGTCAAGGCCACTGTCACTTACCCATGTAATATAGCTGGTCTCACTACCCTCTTGTAGACCTTCCCTTTCACTCTTACTGGTACCTGTCTGTCACAAATCACTCCTGGCACTATTCTCCACCCACTCCACCCTGCCTGTACTCTCTTCTTCACCTCTCTTCCACACTCACCATTACTCTGACCTGTTGATCTCAAGTATTAAAATTCATCCACCTTCGCCAGCTGTGCTCCCTGCATCCTCGCCATTCCTCTATCGTCTTTCTCATTCACACACATATATTCTGTATTAGTGCTTCTGACCTTCATTCTTCTCCTCTCTAGAGCATATCTCCATCTCTCCAGGGTCTCCTCAACCTGCTCCCTACTCTCACTACATATCACAGTGTCATTGGCAAACATCATAGTCCACGGGGACTCCTGTCTAATCTCATCTGTCAACCTGTCCATCACCATTGCAAATAAGGAAGGGCTCAGAGTTGATCCTTGATGTAATCCCACCTCCACCTTAAATGCATCCGTCACTCCCACCGCAGACCTCACCACTGTCGCACTACCCTCATACATATCCTGTACCACTCTTACGTACTTCTCTGCCACTCCTGACTTCCTCATACAGTACCACAACTCCTCTCTAAGCCCCTGTCATATGCTTTCTCTAAGTCCCCAAAGACGCAATGCACCTCCTTCTGACTTTCTCTGTACTTCTCCATTAACACCCTCAGAGCAAACATTGCATCTGCAATGCTCTTTCCTGGCGTGAAACCATACTGCTGCTCACTAATCATCACCTCCCTTCTTAAGCTAGCTTCCACTGCTCTTTCCCATAACTTCATGCTGTGACCAATTTTATCCCTTTGTAGTTATGCAGCTCTGTATATCACCCTTATTCTTAAAAATCGGTACCAAAACACTTCTTCTCCACTCCTCAGGCATCCTCTCTCTTTCCAAGATTTCATTAAACAATCTGGTTAAAAACTCCACTGCCATGTCTCGCAAACACCTCCATGCTTCCACAGGTATATCATCTGGACCAACAGCCTTTCCATTCTTCATCCTCTTCATAGCTGTCCTTACTTCCTCCTTGCTAATCCGCTGCACTTCCTGATTCACTATCCCCACATCGTCAAACCTTCTCTCTCTCTCATTCTCTTCATTCATCAGTCCCTCAAAGTACTCTTTTCATCTGCTCAACACACTCTCCTCGCTTGTGAATACGTTTTCCTCATTATCCCTTTATCACCCTTATCTGCTGTACATTTCTCCCAGCTCATTCCCACTGTCTAGCCAATCTATACAGGTCCTTTTCTCCCTCCTTTGTGTCCAACCTTTCATACAACTATCTATACGCCTTAGCCTTCGCCACCTCTCTCTTTGCCATATGTCTTATCTCCTTATACTGCTGTCTACTTTCTTCATCTCTCTGACAATACCACTTCTTTTTTGCCAATCTCTTTCTCTGTATACTCTCCTGTACTTCGTCTTTCCACCACTAGGTCTCCTTGTCCTCCTACCTCTGTCCAAATGTCACTCCAAGCACCTTTCTGGCTGTCTCCCTTACCAGCTCTGCTGTAGTTACCCAGCTATTTGGTAACTCTTCACTGCCACCCAGTGCCTGTCTTAACTGTTCCCTGAACTCCACCTCACAATCACCCTTTTTCAGCTTCCACCATTTGATCCCTGGCACTGCCGTCACACTCCTCCTTCTCTTCTTGATCAACAGCTTCATCCTACAGACCACCATCCTGTGCTGCCTAACTACGCTTTTCTCTGTCCCCTCTTTACAGTCTCCAATCTCCTTCAAACTGGTCCTGCTGCATAGGATATAGTCCACCTGTGTGCATCTTCCTACACTCATGTACGTCACCCTATACTCCTCCCTCTTCTTAAAATACATATGTACCACAGCCATGTCCATTCTTTTCATAAAGTCCGCTACCATTGACCTTCTGCATTCCTGTCCTTAACACCATACCTTCCCATCACTTCCTCATCCCCTCTGTTCCCTTCATCAACATGCCCATTGAAATCCGCTCCAGTCACTAGGGTACACTCACCACAACTTCATCCAACTTATTCCAAAATTTTTCTTTCTCATCCGTCACGCAGCCAACTTGTGGAGCATATGCACCAGCAACATTCATCATCACACCATCAGTTTCCAGATTCATTAACATCACTCTGTCAGGCACTCTCTTCACCTCCAAAACACCATTGACATACTGTTCCTTCAGGATAACCGCTACCGCATTTCTCCTCCCATCCACACCATGATAGAACAATTTGAACCCACCTCCAATACAATTGGCCTTACTCTTCTTCCATTTGGTCTGTTGCACTCGCAGTATATCAGCCTTCCTTCTCTCGATCATATCATCTAGTTCTCTCCCTGTGCCAGTCATACTACCAACATTCAAAGTACCTACCCTCACTACCACGCTCCTAACCTTTCTCCTCTCTTTCTGCCTTTGGGTATATCTTCCCCTCTTCTTTGCTTCTCTTTCGACCTACAGTAGCCCAATTTCCACCAACACCCTGTTGGCTAACAGTACTGGTGGTGGTTGTTGTTAACCCAGGCCTTGACCGATCTGGTATGGAAATCTGTACTGTTGTCCGCATATGTCATTTGGCAAAGGTTTTACACCAGATACCCTTCCTGACATAACCCTCCCCATTTATCTGAGCTTGGGACCGGCACAAAGAAATGCACTGGCTTGTGCATCCCCAGTGGCTGGGTTAAACTAGGTTCTTAATAAATGCAAATAACAGTTTTTTTTTTTTTTTTGTAGCCAATAAGATTTGGGGACCTGAGACTCCCTCTAGAGCTCAGTAGTCCGTACCTGTCAGTCCTAAGGCACAAATTCCACACGATTACTGTCCAAGCCGTGTTTCCTCTCTTATAGAGATGAGAATGGGCGTTCTCTTTGAATCTTTAAGACTACTGTCTGCACATCAAACTCAGAAGGATACAAAGGCTACTGGGGTTCTGCATTGTCTATTTTCAGTTCCGGGTCTTTTTTACCTCTTGTTAGCTGTAGATATTTTCATAAAATCCATGGCAATAGTAGCTGCTGAATTGCAAGTCCCTTTTCAGTCACCTTTCTATATCTGGATGACTGGCTGCCTATAGCAGGATTGAAGCAGAGTGGGGCCTAAAATCAGATTCTAGTTTTGAGGAGCTTCTGTTTTTTCCTAGGTAATAATTTAACAGTAATGCATGACTGGTTGTGGGTAATGCTGTGTTTACCCTCATTTGGTACACTTTCATCATGAGGGTGAAGCCCGAGTGATGAAACAAAGCCTGCTGTAGGTAAACCCAGCTTTGCCTACATAAAGGAGTGGATTATTGCTATTGTATAATGCTTTTATCATATAAAAAATGTTTTCCTTTTTAAGTAATGGCATTGTATCAACAAAGTTCTTCAAGTTGTTTCTTTCCCCATCTTCTGTGTCTGGGGATGGCGTCCTAATACATCATGCATTCACTGAACGTATGCATGACAACACTTGCACAGTACATTATGATAAATGCATTTGGTAATTTGATCTACTTTTTTGTTTGAGCACTCGGGCGTGCACATGTATCCCATTCTTTGTGAGGACACTTGTGGACTTCTGTGCTCCCACTCGTGTTAAAAAAGCATTTTCTTAACTTTTCTTCCATTGTTTTGGACTTTTTTGTGTGTGTGCACTTTGAGGATGGTTGAAGTATATCTTTCACACTGTTCTTGTAGTCCTTTTGTTTCTTAGCTTACCTGAGCAGCAAACATGGCAGCTAAAGCTTTTGTTTTAAGTGCTACTAGATGGACTTGGTGTTGCTATGGCTGGACTTACAACAGGCGTGTTGATTGCTGTTTCCAATCACTGTGCCTGTTTTCGAGTAATAATTACCTTTTAATCTATGTTTTCAATGTCGTTTTGGTGGTGACAGTGATGTAGTTTTTGGGATAGGATATAGACTGCATTCCACTTCATCCTGTTTTTTTCTGTCACGTTTTATTTTATGATAGGATAATGTGCTTTCGTATGTAAGCTTTATCATGAAAATCATTGTCATTGTTTGATTATGCTCATGCTACTAGGCAAAAGACAGCTCTGTGCTAAGCATGGAACTGCACTTTTCTACCTGGACCCCGGAAAGCAGAACATTGCCTCAAAAACTCAGCCGTTTTCCTTTACTCTACCAACTGATCCTTCAATGCGCATGCACGTTTCTTAGCAAGAGATCTGAAACCCACATGGTAGGATTCACTGTGTTGGTAAACTGGTTTAGTATACATAAATAGAACACAGAATTCATCCAGGACATTAGTGCAGTCTTGGAGTAGATGAGGTCACAAGTACAAGAATTCTGCACATATGCCCCAGATCTGCATTGATGGTGCAAATGTAGATGCATGTGCCTGCAGCAGAGATGCCGGCAAACTAAACTTGAACCAGAAAGATCAAATCTATGTACAGCAACTTTCTTCCTCCTTCATTCATGACCTGGGGAAATGGAATAATTAACTGCTCAATGTAGAGTCTGAAATTAGTGTAAATAGGTAAGCCATGACAAATGAATCCATAAAAACACATTAAGCAGTGAAGAGATGAGAAATGAGCAAAAAGACAGAATTGGCAGAGGTCAAGGAATCTGATAAGCATTTCAACTCACAGGAAGCCATAGTGCAGGGAAATCTTGAAAATACTGTGCAGAAAGGTTAGCTGCCTGAGTCATATCAGGCTGCAAATACTGCAGCGTGGGAGGAGTTTTTTCTGCTGTAGTGGCTTTTATAATCCATGTAGTAAAAATGCTTTGGCCATGCACTGTGAATTTGAAAATGAGAAGAACTTTGTTATATGGGATGTGACAGGGGTAAGCACAAGGTTTTTAAGTAAAGTGAACCTGTATTTATATGCTAGTGCCTCGATGCTGTAGGGATGCAGATGTTCTGTGTTACATTTTAAGGCTTATAGCTGAAAGAAAATTACCCGTTAAATGTTCTTTAATGTTAAGAGACCAGTAACTGACATGGACATTTATCCATTCTTAGGACATCCAAGGATGGCTAAGCTTTTTGTAACATTTATGAAGATGTAGGCACCAGCCAGCATTATGGCAGTAATCAATAATAGCCATCATTGTTAAACCAGTTTGTACAGCCATTGCAGAAGGAGTGTTGGGCAATCACCACGTCACCCTGGGACATAGTATTGGTCTGGGAGGAGATCAGCTGCAGAGCTGCCTTTGCACTCGTGCTAGCATTCCTCAGGCTGGTTACTCTTCCCTTGATGGACTTACACACAGGAGTAGTGCAATGTTGTTCACTTCTGATCCAACCATGGTTGCTAATCCTAGTAATTAAACACCGTTTACTAGATTTAAACTCAGAGTAGATTGTTAATGTAGAGAAAGATGACACCTGCCCATTAATAATTAATTCCACTATGGATAAGGCTCTGAAGTTGATAAAACTACACACAGCTGTTTGCCCAGCTGGATTAAATGTTTTTATTTCAAGAAATATTATGCAGTTCATTATTCCATGCTTGCACTTCTTTTTTCATGAATCCTTGTGTGCTGATTTTGTTCCTCCAGTTTGGAAAAAGAACACTTTCATTCTGTTATTTAAATGGGGAAATGGCATTGCCAGCAGGTAACTTCAACTCTATACATTTAACCTGCATCTTGGGCAAATGTTTTGAGAAGATGTTAGTAGATTTATGAGATACTAACCTCTAATCAATACTTGGCCCAATATAGATTTGTAGCAGGACAGTTGTGTCTTACAGATTTTCTTGATTTTTATCAATCAGTTTGGGAAAGATTTAATATGCTGGTTTGCCTGTTGATGTTGCATATTTTAATTTAGCGAGAGCATGTGATACTGCTCAGTACAGTGAAATAGTGCAACCAATGGTTGGTAAGAAAATAAACAGTTATGTGGTTTGATGGGTGGGTACCTGGTTATGTGAAAGACAATGTCAAGTAGAAATCTGAATCTAAGGAGCTCCTTACAAGTATTCTACAGGGGTCCATTCTGGGACCATTGCTTTTTTCTTTCTGTTTTTCTGTCCATTTTTTCCCTGTCCAAGAATATATGGTAAGCAATTATGTGAATAATACTAAAATTGGTCTTGTAATAACTTGATGACCAGTGTAATATTCATTACCTGGATAGCGTGGTGTCCTGGACAGTATAGGTTGTAATGTGCAAAAAAAAAGATTCATTTTGGCTCCTCTAACAATTTTGCAAGAACTTGACACCAGTAAGGATCTGGGCATACAGCTTGATAAGCATTTGAGCTTTAAACCTCACATTGGAAGTAATTACTAGATGCTGTTGTAAGATTAAGAATATCTTACCTTCCATTACTATCTGTGACCATGAGTTATTGGCCACAGTGTACAAAACAGTGGTTAAACCCACTGTGGCACACAGTGCATCCATCTGTAGTTTTTCTCATTCCCGGCTAGTTAGAATGGAAAGGGTTTAATGATATTACACTAAGCAAGTCAAACTCCCAAACTGGAGAGACCCGCCTTGTTTGGTTACAGGCTAGTTAGAGGAGACTTAATAGCCATCTTTAAAGGTATGCACAGTGATATCTTATTAAAAGGATACAAGGCCTAAACAATATGTCCTACATGGGCCAACTCAAAGCCCGTTCACTACACTCAGTATCGTACAGATTCCAAAGAGGTGACCTTGGCATACAAGCCATCCGCCAACCAAAAACTAATGTATTTACTGTAAATCAGCAAGTCAGATGACATCATAAGTATTTTGTCTAGGGATCTAATCCTCTTCCACAATATCAATAGAACAGTTTGGAGGGACAGGTTTATCTCTCAGAGGATACTACTGCTCTGGAACAGACTCCCCATTCACATAAAACATAGCTCATCCCTGTCCATATTCAAGCACAGCTTGGATCTGTGGATAGGAAACAGAATATTTAACCTGGGTCTGATCAGAGTCAGCTCCTAAATGCTTTATTCCATGAATGGGTCCAGTCAACTTATCTGTAGTATGATCCCAGTTATTAACACTAGGGATTATATACAATTATTGCTCATGGGATGGATAAGACCAGTCTAACACCAAATGGGATAAGTTGATTCAAACACTGAAAGGGGAGTTGGCTAGGCTTAAAATGGCCCTAAAGGGCAGCTAGCATAGTATGTACCTATGAATCTATGATACTTATAGTGCTTGTATCAGGATTAGTGTATTAAGACATAATTTTAAGTCAAGAAATACCAACTCAGTTGTGAAGTTTACCCCACATAATACCAGCTTAAGTATAAATTTTGTTATAGCAGGACAGGCTTGTGGTAGAGCTTATTACCTCCTAGAATTAGATGGCTATGACTTTTATCTTTTAAGAGAAACCTGAATAGTTGGTTAGGAGTGTGTATGACCCTGTTTTCTCGGATAGCAAATCATTCCAAGGTCTTTTTTAGGCTCTTAAGTTTTTTTTTAGAGGAACGTTGAACTTAGAAGTACATGTTAATCATGTGCTATTGAGAACAGCATTCTGTGAGTTATTAATATAATGGTTTCTCCAAATTAATTTTAATCTGTTTACAAGCTTTATTTCCCTGTACACTTTTCTTTTGTCTGCAGATATTACTCTTAGCATATAACTTACTTAACATTTTCTTCAAATAACTTACTACAGTTTATTTTGAAAATGTAACTTTAACTACCTGGCTATTGCTTATAAATTGAGTGTCTAAAATATGTTTTGATTTTGCTATTTTAGCTGTGACTGTTAGTAAACTTCATCAGAGACTTTATGTGGATAAACATTGTAATGGATCATTTTAAAATGCTCCCCTTATGTTTTGAATCATAGCAACACCAATAGTTTTAACTGCTTAGTGGAATAAAGCACATCAGCAAATTATTACAATTTTAATTCTGAAAATATATCTCAGCTTTTCTATACTCTGTGCTTCCTCATACTGCATGTTTCTCTTCAGGCATTCCTTTCAGTTTTACCACAGTCTCCAGTGGACTCTGCTGTTCTTGTTAGGTTGTGTTGTGTTTTTTTTTTTAGTTTTTATTTGATTTTACATTTTCCAACAATAATTCAACAATTTGAAACAAACAAACAAAAAAACCCCACTATAAACAAAAGTCCCTAACAAGAATTATATACACAACACCATTAGTACTTTTCTAATAGATCATTAAGTTTCTGCCAGGCTATGTATTGATGAGTTACATTTCTAGTTCTCACTTTTATGGTCTATAATTCATTTTTACAAACAGACTTGGCTAGACAGATAAATTCACTAGTAAAGGAGAGAGAGTGGTTTTGCATTTCCAGTTTTTAGTTATAACTTTCCTAGCAATAGGGTATTTGCCATACTGGAATAATGTCTGGGATTAGGGCATTGAACAAAATCAAGGAATCTGTAATAGAACAATTATCTGACCACAACACTTGGCAAAAGCTTCTAAAATCAGTCCATAAAGAAGACACTATGTTCATATGAAACCAGTCTGCATCAAGAGCTTCACTGCATGTGGAGCATTTTATTTTCCTGATTTATATATAACAGCAATTTTGTGGTGTGCTAGAAAAATTCTGTGTAAAAAAAATTCCATGTATAAATCTTCCAGTATAGAGAGGATATTGATTTTCCTGTAGATTTTAAGGATAGTTTCTTACTTTCTCAGAAGATTATTCTTTATTTATTTTTGTGGAGTAATTCCAGTATGACAATTCAGGAATTCAATTCTAATAATCTTGTATTTGATTGACAAGTATGACTTACCTTTAGATGGATTATTATTTATATTAGAAAAGAAGTCCAGATTTTTTTGGAATAGTTTTGGTATTTAAGTCAAACATTTTCTGTGTATTAAAATATATTAAGCATTCATTTGTGAAAGCTATAAGAAATAATATTATTAGTACATCTTTGATTAGATAATTAAAATTCATAAATCTCCTGAATATTAATAGAACTTGATTTATGAAAGGGTAGAGATTAAATTTATGTTTTTCATTTAATATATAGTCTTTTAAAACCCAACAAAAGGTATTGATTTCCAAATTTGTTTCTATTTTAGATTGATCTGTTAGTATATTTTCATGTATTGATTTCCAACAGGAAGCATAAGAGGAGTCAAGCCACTGGAGTATTACTTTAATAATTACAGATTTAAAATATTATAAAAGAATAAAAAATACCCCAAACAACTGAAGGTCACTCGATTCAACAGTAGAATGATAAAAGAAACAAAATCAAGTGTCCACCATGGCTGCTGCATAAAAAGTTTATTGCAATTCAACAGGATAAGCACTTTTATACCAGATAGTGCTTCTTCAGATCCATAAAAACTACAAAAAAATACAATGCAGCAGGTTATTGACAAGGGAGCTAGACCTAAAGATAAAAGTACTGTTCTTTCCATGGACAGTGGGCACTTTAATTTTCCAGCTCCTTTCAAATTGCCCCAACAAGCAACACAAGGGCGGAGTTTCAGCAGAGGCCAGAAGAGACGAAAATCCTCTGTGGAGAACGAACATCTAGCAGAAGGGATGAGTCGGAAAAGGAACCATCTCTAATATTTAATTTGTCAGCTGTTAACTTAACAGCGGCACAGACTAGCCTTTTAAATAAAGGCTTGAGTTTTGTGCCTGCGCGACCAGCACGACTTAATGACATTATGTTGGACATAAGATTGTTTGTAAGAAACATTGTTTTAAAATTGATGTTTGGTGGAGATTCAAATTCTTCTGAAGTTATGAAACGTTCTAGTTTATTCAACCCTAATCTTACACCTGTGCTTGAGACCTTTATTAGAGTCCTGGAAAGAGAGTTAAGTGAAGCCAATGTTGGTAAGGGAAATTTTTTAACTTAACTAAAGATGAAAATGTGGCTTTACAACAATTATGTGAGAATAATGTGATTATTATACGCCCTGCTGATAAGGGTGGGGCGGCAGTAATTTTGAATAGTAATTTTTATATTTCTAGTATGAATGAATGCATATGAATTGATTACACAAAGCAAGGTATCAGCTATTATTAAAGGGGTACAAGATGAATTATATGAATTGCTTATGTATGAATTGATAAATAAGGAATTATATGATTTTATACATGTTAGTGAACCACTTATACCCATTCTTCATGGACTTCCGAAAATCCACAAATCATTAATTTCTCCATCTTTTCATCCTATAGTATCAGGAAGGGGGTGGGTTACAGAGTTCATTTCTATATATATATATATATATATATATATATATATATATATATATATATATTGAGAGCCAGCTTAAGAAACCATTGGAAAAAGCTACTGCGGTGCTAAAGGACACTGAGCACTTTTTGAATAATCTGGGTGCCTTCAGTAGAAGTTATAGTAATCCTTTTAAAGATGTTATATTAGTCACTATGGATATTCGAACGCTTTTCACCATTATACCTCATGGCATGGGAATAACTTCATTAAAAAACTTTTTAATGACCAATACTGAATATAATAAGATGCACATATATTTACTTGGGTCATTGATGGAAATTGTTTTGTCCAATAATATTTTTTTGTTTGACAATGCTGTTTATATGCAGAAGAAGGGTGTAGCGATGGGGACCCCCTGTGCGAACAGCTATGCCAATCTAGTATTAGCAGACTGGGAAGCCAGGGTGGTCCTATCTAGTCATGTATTCTCTCAATGCTTATTATATTATAAGAGATTTGCAGATGATATTTTTATTCTATGGCAGGGCACGATTGATGCCCTAACTGAATTTGTGCAATATCTAGAACTCAGTAGTGAATGTTTTAGGTTTGAAATGAATTATTCCCATGTCTCAATTGATTTTCTGGATACTAGGATTACATTGGTTGATGGACACCTACAAAGTTCACTTTTTCGGAAGTCCTGTAGGAAAAATGCCTTGTTGCATTAAAGGAGTATGCATCCTAGGCATGTTTTTAACAATATAGCCAAAGGGCAATTTTTGCATATGTCTAGATTACATACAGAGGATAATGAATACTCTGTAGCAGCCTCTGTTTTGGAAGAAGACTTCGTAATGAGAGGGTATAGGAAGAAGGATGTGCAGAGAACACATATGGATATAGACATGTTACGTGCGACTAGAGGGAAACCATATTTTAACAGGACAGATAGTGTCTCTAGCATAGGTGATGCATATAATAGGAAGAATAACAGTCATCATAGGTTACCCCTTACATATGGTAACAACATCCATCAAGTCTGTGATCTTATTAGTAAACATTGGCCCATTTTACTGTCAGTTGAAAAAGTGAGTAGTACAGTGGGGAAAAACCCTCATTTACATTTAAAAATAATATGTCTTTAAAAAGGCAGTTGTGTTACAAATCCACAAAATCTACAGTACAATTTTCAAGTAGAAGTGGCACTTTTCCATGCAGAACTTGTAAAGCTTGTGTTTTTATTTGTAAAGAAAATGAATTTCAGCATGCTTTATTGGATGTGTATTTTAAGGCTAGATTCTATGCGGAGCTCAGTGTTTTATATAGGGAAGACTACAAATGCTGAAAGAACACATTCTGCAGCATCAGGGTGACATTAGGAGAGTGAATCTATCTAATGCTCTAGCTAAGCATGTCTCCCTCAATCCAGACCATTTATTTGAATTCATGGTACTGGAGATAGTAGCTATGAGTTTAAGAAGAGGAGATTATAATAATAAATTAGAATTGGCAGAGACTAAATGGATCACTAAGTTCCAGGCGCATAAGTTACTGGTTTAAATGCTGTTGTCCGCTTAAAGCCTTTATTGAAAAAGCGCAGATTGCATCAATGATTTTGTTTAATTGTTTTACACTGCTATAAAGTGTTTAGTTTATTAGTAGTTTTTATGGATCCAAAGAAGCATTATCTGGTGTGAAAGCGCTAATCTTGTTGAATTGTAATAGATTTAAAATATTTGTCAGTATTAGGGAAGCTAATGCCTCCCCCCTCCCTACTTTTGATGTACCAGTCTAAGGAGAGTCTTGGTCTTTTGGGATACCATAAGAACTTTAGTAAAATAGAGTTTATTTTTTTTTTTTTTTAAGTTTTTAGAATGTAGAAGAATTAAAGACTGGCTAAATAATACAATTTTTGGTAAGATTATTATTTTGATCAATGCAAGTCTATTCTCAAATGTGAGAAAATAATTTATTCCATTTGTCTGTTAATTTCGATATTGTATCCGTTAGGTTTTGTTAGTTAACTAAAATTGATTTTTTTTTTTATTATTAGTGTAAATAGTAATTTTTAAGTATTTTAACTGTAAAATGCCCCAGCTAAAATTTTTGTATGAGTTTAACTTCGTGGTTATCCGTTTGTTTATAAGCAATGTTTTTGTTATTGTGACTAAATTTCAAATCTGAAATCTTTTCAAAATAGTCCATAGAGCTAACTATATGATCCAACGAGAAATCAGTATTACTACTAGAGAGCAGAATGTCATCAGCAAAATGTTGAATTTTAGAAGAAAATTTGTCATGTATTAATGTTTATGATAGATCTTATATAGTTAACACATGGCTGTATGATGGTAGAACAAATGGTGAAATACTCCAACTGGTAAAATAAGTTGGAAATGAATTTCTCTGCAAAGTATGTGAGAAGTCAAGTTTAAAAAAGAAATGGTTCTGATGAAATCTGCGTTTCAGGCAGATGAAAGCGCTTAACCCGTGTGGATTACAATAAAGATTATCTGTTTTAACTGGCTCCGAGTGACGTGGATATACCCTGTTCTGTCAACTTATTTTACCACATGGCTGTATGATAACTGCAAATAGCAAAGCGGATAAAGGACATCCCTGTTTAGTACCTTTTAAGATATCAAAGGGGCTAGATATAAAGTAGCCTATTTTGACATAAGATATTAAGTTATCATAAAGCTTTTTAATTAACTTTATGAAATCAGTGGAAAAGTTGTATTAATTTAGTACTCTGAACAAGTATGACCAGTTCATAGAATCAAAAGCTTTATCCATATCTGAGCTTATTATGGATACCGATTTTTTTTGTCTGACAATCAAAGAAAATAATCTTATTATGTTATCTTGAACTTTCC
This sequence comes from Protopterus annectens, assembly GCF_019279795.1. NCBI lineage: Eukaryota > Metazoa > Chordata > Ceratodontiformes > Protopteridae > Protopterus > Protopterus annectens. Next base: position 1,965,209,508 of record NC_056728.1, read on the forward strand.
TATTAACAATAAACCCAGTCTGATCTTCATATACTAAACCGATGAGCATTTGATTTAATCTTTTTGCTAATATAGACATGAAAATGTTGTAGTCTACATTTAAAAGTGGTATAGGTCAATTAGAAGAACATAGAGCAGGGTCCTCATGTGATTTTAAAATGGGTATAATAAGAAAACATCTCCATGACGGGAGTATTAGATGCACTGTTAACTTCTTCAAAAGTATTTAATAAAATGTTTAAAATATTATCAGTTAAAAGCTTGTATAGCTCAGGAATTTTCCTGTCCATACCTGATGCTTTATTAGTTTTAAGATATTTAATTTGGTATTTTAATTCCTTAAAGGAAAATGGCTCATCAGTCTTGCTTTTTTGTTCTTTTGATAATTTATTATGTTTGTTTTCATTTAAAAAAATATCTAAGTTGCTGTTACTGAGTTTTGACTGTGCTTTAATTTCTTCATAATATGTGCTAAAACATTTTAACATTTTGTTCAGATACCATAGCTTTAATAGTCGTATTCCCTTACTTATAAACAATCTCCTTGATGTGGTTTATTTTATTCATGTTTTTTTGATGTAGTAGCAATTCTTATGAAGGCTCTTGAGGTTTACTGAATACGACTGTAATTTAGTTTTTTATTAGATTAATAGAAATCTTAGCTTTGGGTAAGCACACTGTTGCATGTAAAGATTTCAAGAAATTTTTTTTTTTTTTTTTGTATTAGGTTCTGTTTCTGTCAAGGATTTCAGTGGTGACATTAAGACACTGCTAGAGTGTAAAGAGACACTCTGGCAGATCAGGTGAATGCCGATAAACTGCCTGGTTTAAATGAATCAATTAATATCAAGTGCTTTTTTTACTAAGACAAAGGATTTGAAGATGAGATTTTTATGGTGCTTTAGTTGCAAATAAATTGCTAACAAATAATACTGCATACAAAGTAGTTAGCTTCATTTGGTCATCAACCTGTGGGTATCGGATCCGACGTGGATCCGAACCGGCAGCGTTCCAAGCTAGAGATCTGAGCTCCAAGCTCCTCCCCCTTACCCATAATACCCTGTGACCTCCTTCCAATCCTCAGATTTCATTTGCTGCGGCATGGTCAAGCACGAGTTTTCGAGCTCCTAGCGTTTTCAGGAGATTTGTGAGTGTATTTTTGCTTAAACATCTCTCTAATAGTTTGTTTGTGTGGTTAGTTTAGATTAATAGTTTAAATCCGTTAGCTTTACTCCCTCATTCCATCGTAGTTTAACTCCTAGTAGGCCCCTCTTTTCCCTTAGGTGTTTGTGTGGGGCGTGTGTGTGTCTTTATCTAGGAATCATGGCCGAGGCCCCAATGGCCATCTTTTCTGAGTGCACTGAGTGTGGCCATAAGCTAGCCCCAGTGGATGGCCACACCCAGTGCATCCTCTGCCTGGGGGTACCTCATCTGACCTCAGGCTGCCAGATTTGCGCAGCCTTTAACCCCCGGGCCCTGTGGGATAGGAGGAATAAGCTGATTCTGGCGGGTCTCCTACCCGCAGAATCGACTTCTTCTGCCTCTCCGTCGGTGGCTACAGCCGTGGCTGCTCAGCCTGCTGTCCCTCCTTCCCTGGCTGGGACTCAACCTCCCATCTCTTCCCAGGGAGAGAGGGAATCTAAAAAGATAAGAGAGAGAGGAAAGAGAGAGGGAGAAAGAGAGCGAGAAAGAGAGGCACAGAAGCCACAAGCGGCAGGCCAACTCAGACCCTTTGGCCCCACCTGCCAAAGTGCTCTCGTCGCCCCAGAAGGTCTCCGAGACTTCCTTCCCTCAGCTCCATTCTCCATGCTTCTCCCCGTAGCCAGAGGGGGAGGCCCGGCCATCTTCGAGGTCGTCGCGGCAGTCCTCCTGGCCAGCTTCGGCAGCCTCTTCAAAGTCAACCCATAGCCTCTCCGACGCTGATATGGACCGGATGATGCGTCGCTTTCTCCAAACCCAACTGCAGATGGGAGTGTTGCTGCCTCCACCCCCTCCGGGGGGAGTTCAGCCCCACTTTTTGCCCCGATAGCTCCTTCTCCAATCCACTATCGGGTTTCGGAGCCTTTGGATCTGAGGAGTCTCGGAATCAGGGAGTCGGCGCCGATGATTATCACTACCTTGACACCGGCCATGCCCTCGAGTTTTGTCAGATCCCTTTCCGGATCCGAGCTCTCTGGGCAGAGAGCCATGCATCTGATCCGAGGGGGCCAGTGTGTCTTCGGCTCCGTTTCAGTCTGAGCACACTTCCCTCTTGGGTTCAAGCGCTTCGGCTCTGACACCGATCCCCACACCGGATCCGAGGGTGTTAACCACGGAGCCCAGAGAGATTGGTTCACCCTCGGCTTTCAACGTGGTGGAGAGGGTTCTCTCGAGAGGTTTGAGACCCCCCTACCCTTTCTTCCGGATCTGCCCCCACTCCCTTGCAGCTGGGCTTGTCTTCCATCGTCTAGTCCCAGGGACAGCCTACATTGACGCCCCAGCCCGTTCCACTGGTGGAACATGACCCTGATGGTGAACCCTTCTCGGACAGCCCCACCGAGGAGGTCCCTCACAAACATAAGTGTAAGAGGAGGTACTTGGACTCCCCTGAGTCCCTCATGGAGAACACCGATTTGGAGGAAGGGGAAGGTTCCCCCAGGTCACCCCCCCCCCCCGAAGACGTCTCCTTGGGAGATATTATAGAAATGCTTCGCCAAAAGGGGGTTTCAAAGAAAAATACTTCAAAAGACCAAAAGCCTAAGGTTCAGTTCAGGTATCTTTATTCTTGCGCAAGGAGACAAAAAATGCAGTTACAGAGTTTGTCTGACCTAAATCAGGAAGTGTCACAATTACATTGCCCAATTGCCCACTACGACTGAGGTAGCAGATCACCAGTTCATAATTCTGTTACTTTACAGATGTTTCTCACATTTCTAGCTGACTCTTCAAAGTTTAAAAGATGGCCTTGATGACCACCGGTCAATTATAACTTTCTTGCTATGTGATGTTACAAGTCTAGGTACTATGGCTAATTATTATTCTCCATTTAATTTCCTGACCTAGCAGAAAATCACTGCTTTCCAGTACATTTCCAAGGCATAAACATGTATTTTGCTGTGCTAGAAAACTAGGTCAGAGTGCATCTCGCAGTGTCAGAAAGCACAATTTCAGAAAAGCATGTTTTCAGTTTCAAATAGAACTAATACTGCATATAGAATAAAAACGTGTTAATCTTCCCTTATTTAAAATAAGCATTGCACACATATGTTAATACATATTTTTCTAACATTTCCCCCTGTTAATACTTTTTATTCTATTTCAAAAGCATAAACAGTTTGTTTCTTCTCCTAACCTCTTCCTTTGAGGATTTGCAGCTAAGAGACTCATTCAGTTTAAACTTATGAAAGTGTTTCCTTTTTCAACAGTTCTTCAATTTCAGTACTTTGATACAAAGTCTCAGAAACTGACATGTCTATAAAATCTTTGATTAATTTTTTCATGCAGGGAATACCACAGCAAATACATGCTCCTAACAAAAGTAATCCCACACAAATGGCAATCAGGATGTTCATTAGGATGGAACCCCACCCCCCAAACAAATTCTGGAAAAAGTCCGTCAGTGGGTTCGGGCCTGGCCTGGTCATGTCTGACACTTGCTGAATCACTTCCAAATGATCGTTGATTTCGTGTTTATTATTGGGAATGAATGAACAACATTCGTCTTTGATTAAAGCACACGTACCACCTCTCGCCACTAGGGTGAAGTCGAGCCATGCGGTTTTGAAGCACCACAGTTCTCATTGCATTCAGTTCATCAGTCATTAATTCAAGAGCAGAAAAAGTTGCATTGCTCATGACCTTGAAGTCTGGATAGCTTTCTCAGTTCCCAAATTGATTTAACTGCACCATATGCAGGGGCTATACCAGCCCAGGATATGATAGTGTCACTCAAGTCCATGTGTGCTAGTTTACTTTTGTCTTTCACAGAGTTATGGTTTCTCCAACCTGCTACGATCTGTCCCATTGGATTCTCAAGTTTCTTGATTGGATTTTCAGGTTTCTTTGCGACGTCTCTGACGTTTCAAATTCTCCCATGAGGCAAAGCAGTAGTGTGTCGTATGGCCGGGACCAGGTAACCCAAAAAACAACTGCCAGACCAATTGTCAGGCAACCATTTGTATGCCTTTTTCCTACATATGAAATAACAGTTTTCTACCTTAGTATTGATATACACCTTCCCTGCATGAAACATTTTCTTATCTATAATAGACAGTTGCTTTAAAAGAACAGGATTATGTTGTATATCACTGACAGTTTTATGCAAGGACTCAAAATATGAGTCATAATCTGCATCACAAATTGTTTCTGTATTTTTAGCATTTTTAGGTTTAATATAAAATTTATAAGAAACCGTTACATTACATTTGCTCCAACCTACTTGAATCGTGTCATTCTTTAAAAAGCATACAATTCCTGTTTGTGTAACAGGTAGGAACAATGCAATTTTGTCTCTAGATTTTACAGGTGTAGTCTCAAAAATCAAGTTTTCCCAGGTCTCATTGACCCCTAGGGGGACAGCAGCCATCAATAATCCCCCATATGCTGTTGGTATAGCTGTGCAAATCCAACAATTTGAAATATTAAAAGTCTCAGCATACACATATTTGATTCCTTGGTAAGTGTTAAAGTTCGGATGCTAGTCTATGAGTGTTGAATCACGTTTGTTCAGTCTAGCTGGTGTGGCTGAAGAAAAGAAAGGCCACAGCAAAAGCCACAGCAAAAAGAACATTGTCACTAATGCAGTTATTAAGATGATTATGCAACACTGCTGAAGTTGTTCAGTATTTCTATTATCTCTGGGTCTTGTCATTCTACTGCTGCTGTGTGTTAGCAAGAGTTTTATCAAGTTCAAAGTTTTTGACTAGTTTACAGTGTGTCAAATGAATCCAAGATGAACGTTCCGCAATCTTGACTGCTGTACTTGATACGGACCTTCCCACTTTGGTGTCGTCCAATTCTTCTTTTTGATTGTCTTCACCCAGACCCAAGTGCCTGGGGCTACTGCTACTTCGGATGGTTTAGTTTGGTCTTTATCTGAAACAGAATTAAACTGTAAAAGATGTTTGTTATTCAGTATACTCCACATATACTCTGCAAGTGTCCAATCTGCTTCCTGGTCTGTAGGCATGAGAGGTTTCCACTGAGGTATATAATAAGCTCTTCGAAAATCTTTTCGAAAGGTGTCAGTCCTTTTGCACTCGGAACAGTTCTCATGCTCAACAGTGCCAGGGGCAAACAGTACACCCAGTTCTTCTGTGTGTCTATCATGAGTTTTTTAAGTTTATTCTTTAAAACTCCATTGTGCCTCTCTACTAACCCTGCAGATTGAGGGTGATATGCACAGTGATGTTTTAAAGAAATCCCAAAATACTGGCTCAACTGTTGTATAGTTTGGTTAACGAAATGTGTACCATTGTCACTGTAGATCCTTTCCGGTATGCCAAATCTAGGAATAATTTCTTTAACTAGGGTCTTTGCAACAGTGGTTGCATCTGGTTTACTAGTCGGAAAGGCCTCCACCCATTTGGAGAACACATCCACAATGACAGGGCAGTACTTTTTGTTTTCACATTTGCTCAATTCTATGAAATCCATACAGATAGTATGAAACGGATACGGTGGTGTAGGGAAACTCCCTTGCTTGGGCTTTAACGCCCCTTGTGCATGATGTTTATTACAAGTGTGACATGACAGGCAAAATTTTTTAGTGTAGTTTCTAAACCCGTACGTAGCGAATACCTGATTCACTAACTGTACCATCCCCCCTGTTGAGACATGGCTCTGCCCATGGCTCAACAAAGCTGCATATCTTAATAAATTAGATGGTAATATCAGTTTTCCCTCTTTGGAGATGTACAGCCCTTCCTTGAGAATTGCTCCTCGTTTTTTCCATTTTTGTTTTTCAGCTTGTGTAGTAAGTGTCTGCATTGTTTTCAACATTTCTAAGTCTAAAATCTCAGAAGGTTGTAATTCCTCGTTCAAAAGAAATGCTTCTGATGCTGCTTGCTTTGCAGCTGTGTCAGCTCTCGCATTGCCTTTTGAAATCCTATCTTGTTGTTTTGTATGAGCTATGCATTTACAAATAGCTACTTTCTGAGGCAATTGAATAGAATCTAACAAATCTAAAATAAACTGTGCATGGTTAATCGGTTTGCCAGTAGATGTCACCATTCCTCGATTCTTCCACTGTTGTGCAAAAACATGTACAGTAGAAAAAGCATACTGGCTGTCTGTAAAAATGTTTACACTTTTACCCTTATCCAAGGTACATGCCCGTGTCAAGGCAATCAACTCTGCTGCTTGTGCAGATAAGTTATGTGGTAGAGGTTTCGCTTCTACAATCTCAGTATCAGAAACTACTGCATAACCTGTTAGGTTCTGTCCTGTAGGACTCCTTTTGCATGAGCCATCCACGTAATATGTCACCTCGGCATCATCCAAGGGAACATCCGTGAGGTCTTTTCTAGGCAGTGTCTTTTGCTCAATTACCTGCAGGCAGTTATGTGGTGTGCCATCCACAGGAGTTGGGAGCAAGGTAGACTGATTCAAAGTAGTACATCATTCAATTGTCATGTGAGGTTGGCTCAGCAATATAGTCATACAAGAAAGATGTCTAGCAGGGGAAAGATATGCTACTTTTTCTTGCAGTAAAATGATTGCGACTGCATGAGGCACTCTCAATGTGAGAGGGTGGAATAACACTACTGAGGCTGAAGCCTGCACTGCCATTGCAGCTGCAACTACTGCTTGTACACAGTGGGGTAGAGACCACGCCACTGGGTCCAGTTGTGCTGAATAATAAGCAATGGGGCGTTGTTTGTCCCCATGCTGTTGAGTCAATACTGATGTCATATAACCTTGCTTGCAATCTACAGTTTGAAAAAAACGTTTGTGATAATTTGGTAATCCTAAAACTAATGATGATGCTATCAATTGTTTCAGTTTGTAGAAAGTTAATTCTGCTTCTGGTGTCCACTTGTGCTGCCATAGGCTTCTTAAAAATCAGGTCGGTTAAAGGTGCAGATTCCAAAGCATAGTTTGGGATCCAGCTTTAACAAAAATTAGTCGTACCCAGGAAGGACATCATTTCCTTCTTGGTTGTGGGTTTAGGTGCTTGTAAGATTGCTACTTTTCTGTCCTCATCTAATGTTCTGCCATCTTTGGATATTACATATCCAAGGTACTTCACTTGTTTTCTCCAAAGCTGCAATTTATTTTTGCTTACTTTGTGTCCTTCAACTGCTAGGAATTTTAATAATGCTATAGTATGTTCCTTACAATCTCACTGGGTAGCGGCAGCCAGCAGGATGTCATCAACATAAACTAAAATTTGACTACCTCTCTGTGGGATAAATCCCGCTAAATTACTTGCCATCTCTTGTGAGAATATCGTTGGGCTTTCACTATAGCCCTGTGGTAGTCACGTATATGTATACCGCTTCCCCTGAAATGTAAATGCAAACCAATACTGGCTGTGTCAGGGTGTATCGGTATCGAAAAGAACGCGGTGCTGATATCTACCACAGAAAAATACTTCTGTTGAGGTTTTAAATCATTCAACAAGTTATGTGGATCTGGCACTGTAGGTGCTCTTGGTATTACTGCATCATTTACAGCTTGTAAATCTTGGACCATATGCCATTTTCCGTTTGCTTTTCTAACTGGGAATAAGGGTGTGTTACATGGTGAATCAGGAGATTCCACCAGTATTCCCTTCTTAAGCAAAGCTGCTATGATAGGTTTAATACCTGCCTCTACATCTTTTCTCAAGGGGTACTGTTTCTTTTGTGGTCTAAATGCTGACTTTGGCGTGATAGTAACTGGTCCTGCTGTGCGAATAAGTCCTACGTCTGACTTTCCTGTTGACCAGAGAGTTTCTGGTATGTCTAACAAAGCTTTTTCTTCCTCTTCTAATAAGAGGGCTTCTCAGCTGTCTTTGCTGGACTGCAAGTGTACAGCTGGATGTGTTTGTGTTATCCAGTTCAGTTTCTGTCTTTATATTCCCTGTTCTGACAGTTCTGATTCTGTCTGTTTTTTCCCATTTTGTGATTTTTGATCCTAGGTCTACCCATTTTAAATCTTTCTCTTTAGTTAAACTAACATGCGGTATTAGATTCGATTTGTAAAGTGAAAATAATTCCTGGGGTAATGAACAGCTAACTACACTGTTCCCTTTCATGTCCCAGTACAAGTTACACAGTACTAATCTGTTTGCATGATTTCTAAACAATTCTTGTTCATATTCTTTGTCAGGTCCTGGTGTATTACAGTAATACAGAGTACAGTGCAGCAAGTGTTGTATGTCAATACAAAGGGAGGGGAACTTACTGATAGCTACATTCATTAACTCTTCAGTTACTGCTCCAGGGCCAGTCGTAACTAAGTCCTGGCTGTACCAGTAAAATGTCTCACCTTCCGTTTGCACTGCAAAAGTATTAGTTTGTCGCTGTGCTTCCATACCCTGCATGGTTGGAACTACTGCTATGCCTAATAGTTGCATAAGATCTCTGCCCAAAAGGTTCACTGGGCATTTTGCAGAAACAACAATTTTGCTTTTCTGGGTTAATCCTGAAACAGGATCTGTTATTGTAATGTTATGGGAGAGAGGATCCCGATACAGCTGTCCATTAGCTGCTTTTACTAGTATAAAGTCATGTGATTCTGAATTTTCTGGTAGTTTGGAGAGGTGTACCAGGCTTCGTGATGCCCCTGAATCGCACAAAAATTTGACTTCCTTCCCTTCTACCAGGAGTGTCACTTCTGGTTTTGTGTCAGCTAGATAGAGCTCTAAGCTCAGTAAGGCTAGGTCTTAATATTTCGTTTTCTTCACTATCGGTAGCTTCCTGCACTTCCTCTATTATCACATTCTCTGCTCCTTCTATCACATTCTCATTTGTCCTTTCTCTATTATTCCTATCTAGTGATTCCTGACTTTCATATAGTCGGTCCTCGTGCTCATCGTTTTTGTCTTCCACTGCTGCCTTCTTATTTTTTCTGCAATCCCTTGCCAAGTGTCCCTTTTTCCCGCATTTGAAGCACTCTCACCTCTTTTCTTTCTCCCTTCAGTGTCCTCTGATCGCTGATCAGATTGTTTGTTTCCCTGGGCATTCTTTTTGCCCTTTTGTCCAGACTGTACTAAATAAACTTCTCCATCTTCCACAGCAAATACTTGGGCTTTCTTTTTCTTTTTGTTATTAAAATGCCTTTCGACATGTCTAGCATATTCAATCAGTGATTGTAATCTGCTTGTACGATGGTCTACCATATGTTTAGTAATGAAACTACTTATGGGTGCAATACTGCCTTTTAAAAATGCATTCTTTAACTGCTGCTCATATGGGGAATCTTGTGTCTGGTCTTCAGGCACCTGTATTCCACAGTGGTTGTTAAAACATTCTAATAATCTGGCAAAATATCTATCAACAGTTTCACCTTCTTGTTGGATGCATTGATTAATGCAAGTCCAGTCTGCCCTAGGCTTCCATTTCTCAGAAATTCGGTCTGTCAGACCTTTCACTCTGTTATCTAGTTCTGCACTGCTATGTGGGAGGGGCCTAAGTGCAGCGTCACGGGGATTCCAGTTGCCACTGATCATGTGCCAGTCTGGACCTACTATTTGACTACTTTTTGTACTTCCTCTCCATTTAAGTGGTAACTTAATCTCATGCCCTGTAAGTCTTCTAAGAGCTTTCTAAAATTAACTTTTGGATGGGGATTTCCCTCTGTGGCTTTCCGGATGTCTTCCGGTGTCCATGGTCTGTATACTAAGAGAGTTGGGTCCTGCCCTTCTTGTCCTGCCTGAGGATTTGGTACTTCTATGAGTGGGCATATCTCTTCTTCACTCATAGCCCGTGAATTTCCATTCATTTGATATAATTCAATATCCCCTTTTAAATTACGTGTTCGAGACCTAGTCTCGATAGGATCTCTAACAAATGGTAGTGGTTTTATAGGAATAACTGGATATCGTGGAGGTGGGCCAGTTTGTTCTTTTGCTTTATATTCCGGTAAGGGAGCTGGTAAGGGAACCGGAACCGGAGGGGGCGATGCTATAACTAAGTTATTATCCTCTTTGTCTAGAAACATTGCTTTTGAATTTTTATTCTTTTGTTCTCTTCGGTTTGCTTCCTCAATCCACCTGTGTGCCTGAGGAACTCCTAATTTACGCTGTTTTTTAACCTGACCTTTAGAATCGTTTTTTAGCTGTCTGATAAGTTTGATAAGCGAGGATCTTTCTAGTTTCCCATCAAATTCATATTTATTAACCCATTTTGTATAATATCTAACGTTGTCGGCGCACTGTGATTGCATATATTTTGCGTCTTCGGTTAATGGTGGGCTTTGGGGTCTTTTCGTTTTTGTGCACGTATTACCCATTTTGTTCTAACCTTTTAAATGTTACATAACCCTTTTATTTTTAATGTGGTACCACCAAGTGTTTACAGTCCCTTCAGACTACCTGCCTACTTATTCTGTTTCCCTGATTTATGACAAGATAGCAATATTTCTGTCCCTGAATTTTAACAAAATTCTCACAGAACAAATACAATCAAGTCCCTGATCTAAAACAGAAAAAAGTAGATTCACCCTACCTGAGCCTCAGCGATTGGTCACTCATTGTTCAAACGAAACCCGCCTTCAGTCGTAGATCAGAAAAGTGGCTGGCCTCTTTTGCACGACAATTCAGTCGGAGGCCTTTCAATGAAGAAGATCCAATGTGGTATCTTCCCTGCGCAGTTTCATGCCACCTGGCCCATCTGATCCCAGGCTAAACGAGGGTTTCCAGCTCCAAAGGACCAAAAAATGTCAAAGAAAAATACTTCAAAAGACCAAAAGCATAAGGTTCAGTTCAGGTATCTTTATTCTTGCGCAAGGAGACAAAAAATGCAGTTACAGAGTTTGTCTGACTAAATCAGGAAGTGTCACAATTGTTATACCTTTCTTTCAAGACATTGCCCACTATGACTGACGTAGCAGATCACCAGTTCATAATTCTGTTACTTTACAGATGTTTCTCACATTTCTAGCTGACTCTTCAAAGTTTAAAAAAGATTTTTTAGTAAACAGGATGGCCTTGACGACCACCATTCAATTATAACTTTCTTGCTATGTGATGTTACAAGTCTAGGTACTATGGCTAATTCAAGCACAATGCAAGTACAGATTTCTGAAGCAGTTCATTGTTTATAGTATCTAACTTTCTTGCAGCTTGTGCACTTTTTCATCAGCACGAACAGAGCTTATTGTCCATAATGAATGGATCTACAGAAATTATTATTATTCTCCATTTAATTTCCTGACCTAGCAGAAAATCACCTGCTTTCCAGTACATTTCCAAGGCATAAACATGTATTTTGCTGTGCTAGCAAACTAGGTCAGAGTGCATCTTGCAGTGTCAGAAAGCACAATTTCAGAAAAGCATGTTTTCAGTTTCAAATAGAACTAATGCTGCATATAGAATAAAAACGTGTTAATCTTCCCTTATTTAAAATAAGCATTGCACACATATGTTAATACATATTTTTCCTAACGGGGGGGTGGTCAGCCCAAAAACCTTCCAAAGATGGGTCTGTATTCCTCGGTCCATCCCCCTGATAAGGAGTCTCGGACGATGGATTGTATCGGGAAGCAGATGTTTGCTTCAGCTACCTTTTCCAGAAGGGTGCTGAATTATTTGGCCCATGTAATTAGACTTCAGCGGGATCTGGTGAAAGAATATACTGAGTCTCCCCTTGAGTCCATGTCAGCCGAGGACAAACGGACCTTCTCGGCTTGCATGGCCACTACGAAATCTGTATCAGGCACGTCTATGTGGCTACTTTCCCATGCCACGGAAGGAGCCGCTAGAGCTAGCGGGTCCGGCATCGCCTTAAGGCGCCATGCCTGGCTCCGGCTTTGTGACACTTTGGAACCTTTCAAGGCGTCCTTTGCGAACCCACCCTTCAGTTATACCCTGTTCGGGAAGACTGTCCGCAACACATTGGTTCAGAGCAAGAAAGACGGGAAGACGCTGTCTGCCATCGGAATCTGCTTCTTGGCTCCTCAAAGGTCCTTTTCCAGGAACCAGTGAGGACAAAAGAAGATGTGGTTCCGGAAGTCTCAGCAGTCCCGTTACGCTCTGGACCCTTCGTTCTTCAGAGGCAGAGGGGGACAAGGTGGACACTGGCCCAGAGGCAGATGGGGGCCAAACAATTTTGGGTCTCTGGAACCTTTTTCTGTCTGACCCACGCAGCAGCCCTCAGGGGTTGCCCGACTGCTCCTCTCGGGAGGCAGTTGGGGAGCATTTTTCGAAGCACCTGGCTCAATGGGAGTCCATCACAACAGATCGCTGGGTTCTATGAATAATATCCAGAGGTTACTCAATCCCTTTTCGAGGCACCTCCCCGATGTACTACCCTGTCAGAGGGAGGCTGCAGCTTTAGAGAGAAAAAAGCTGCTAGAAAAAAGAGCCATTCAGCATGTCCTCCCAGGCCAGTCTAGATTAGGCAATTACTCCAGGTTCTTTTTGGTGCCAAAAAAGACGGGGGACTTAAGGCCGATTCTCGACCTTTCAACCATGAACCTCTTCATTGCCAAGGAGAAATTTCGGATGGTTACACTTCAATCCATCCTGTCTCTTTTGCAGGAGAAGGACTGGATGTGCTCCATAGACCTCAAGGATGCGTACTATCATATTCTCATGGACAGACGATCCAGGAGGTTCCTCCGCTTTTGGCTAGGGGACAGTCATTACCAGTTGAGGGTCCTACCCTTCGGCCTCACCACAGCCCCCAGGGTGTTCACCAAGGTCATGGCAGTTGTAGCGGCCCACCTGAGACTTCAGGGAATGCAGGTTTTTCCTTACCTAGACGACTGGCTCCTTACCGCCCCCACCAGGCATCTACTCTGCTTAGCCAGGGATTGCTTCCTACTATTAGGGGATCACCATAAACTTCAAGAAGTCATCCCTTCAACCAGTTCAAATCTTGGAGTTCATAGGGGCCAGAATAGACACGCTTCAGACCAAGGCCTTCTTGACATCAGACAGACTTTGCAGTTTGACCCTACACGTTCTAGCCCTTCTTCAGTCACCTGCCCCCTCAGCGGAGTTAGTCCTGAGAGCTTTAGGGTCCATGGCAGCAGCAATCAATCTCACTCCCTTAGCTCGCTTGCACATGGAGGGTTCTACAGTGGACTTTGCAGGTTCAGTGGTCCATCCTTCACCACCCATTGTACTTACCGATTCCTATCAGCAGAGTTTGCAGAAATTCCCTCATGTGGTGGCTCCAATCTCAAGAGCTTCGGGAAGGATGATCGTTTGTTATGCCACAACCCCAAGCCACGGTGACCACGGACGCTTCCCGCCTTGGGTGGGGGGGGGGGCATTACGCGGGCAGAACTGTCCAAGGTACGTTGTCTCAGACAGAGACCATTCTGCATATAAATTTACTGGAAATGAGGGCGGTCCTTCTAGCCTTGCAAGCCTTTCACGCCTTACTCCCTCCAGGGACTATTGCAATTCAGTCAGACAACATGTCAGTGGTCTGGTATATCAACAAACAGGGGGGAACCAGGTCTTATCCTCTTTGCCGAGAGGCCATGAGAGTTTGGGATTGGGCGATATCCACCAACCGTTTTCTGTTAGCAATGCACATTCTGGGTTGGTCCAACATCCTAGCGGATAAACTGAGTGGAACTATCCTCTCGCCCTACGAGTGGTCTCTGAATCCTTTAGTAGCGAAACAGATCTTCCGCAAGTGGGGTCAGCCTTGCTGCGATCTCTTCGCGTCACCTTCCAATGTGAAGTGCAGCGAGTTTTTTCGCTCTAATCCCCCCTCCGGGGGAAGCCCCCAGAGACGCTCTAGTCCATGCTTGGCCACCCAGTCTTCTTTATGCTTATCCTCCACTTCCGTTGACGACAAAATTCTTACAGAAAGCTCATCTGTTGGGGAACAAGATTATCCTCATAGCCCCATTCTGGCCTCGTGAAGCCTGGTTCCTGTGTCTATGGTCTCCTCTTATAGCTCATCTCTGGATCTTGGATCCCATCCCAGATCTGATATCTCATCCTTTGGGATTGGAATCCCCGAATCTGGTCAATCTCAAGTTCTCAGCTTGGCTGATCCAGTTCCATTAGTTGCTAGGACTCCCGGTATCTCGTCCGCAGTTAGATCTATCCTGGTAGTGGCGCATAAGCCTTCTACCAGGAAGGTTTACAATAGTGAATGGAAGCGGTTTTCCATTTGGGCATGTAATAGGAATTTAGACCCTTTCACTGCTCCCATCCCAGCAGTGCTCGATTTTTTATCTCATATTTTTCAGCAAGGGGCCAGTTCTTCTACTGTAAAGGTTCAAATGGCTGCCATCTCCCATTTTCACATTGGAGACAATCTCAATCCCCTTGCTTCCACCAAGATTTGTAAGACCTGTCTGAAAGGTACGTTTCTCTTGAGACCTCCTATTAGGAACTCCACCCCTCCATGGGATCTAACTTTGGTCCTTCAGGCTCTGACTGGACCACCTTTTGAACCTGCAGCTTCTGTTAATTTGAAATTCTTGTCCTGGAAAACTGCCTTTTTGGTAGGTATTGCCCCAGCTAAGAGGGTGTCGGAGCTTCAGGCCCTCTGTGTTAAGCCCCCTTATCTTGTATTCCATAAGGACTGTGTCTCCCTCAGGGCTAACCCATCTTTTCTACCCAAAGTGGCCTCCGAGGCGAACATCAATCAGTCCATTAATCTCCTAGTTTTTTTTCCCTAACTATCAAAACAAAGGGGAGTACAAACTTAATTTGTTAGATGTTCCTAGAGAGTTACGCTTTTATTTACACAGAACAGCTGCCTTCTGCAAGTCAGATCAGCTCTTTGTTTCCTTTGCAAAACCCTTCTTGGGTAAGCCAGTTTCGAAGGTGACTCTGGCCAAATGGATTTCTAATTGTATTCTGCTCACATACAAACTATCTGGCCTACCAGAGCCTATAGGGTTTCATGCTCATTCTACTCGCTCTATGGCTACATCTGCTGCATTCTGGTCTAGAGTTCCCTTGGATGACATTTGTTCTGCGGCTACTTGGGCATCCTCTCATACCTCTATCTCTCACTATAAATTGGATTTAGTGTCCAGAGGAAGGGCGGCTTTTGGCTCTGCAGTGCTCCGGAATATCCTTCCTTGAGGACCTCCCAAGTTTTTGGTAGCTAGGGACTCTGTCCCACAGGTTGATGACCAAATGAAGTTAACTACTTCAGATAAAAAAGTTATGTACTCCCCATAACGTTCCATCTGAGTAGGTAACTTCATTTGTCAGCAACCGACCCTCCCTTCTTCCCCCTAACCTGGTTCTTTGATTACCTGGACCCTAGGATGGTTTATCAAGTCCTTTGTTAATCCTTAGGTTAGGGTTTTCAGGTTGTTGTTTTGTGGTTGTGAAGTTATATAGTTGGGCAAACACGATCTGAGGATTGGAAGGAGGTCACAGGGTATTATGGGTAAGGGGGAGGAGCTTGGAGCTCGGATCTCTAGCTTGGAAAGCTGCCAGCTCTGATCCAGGTCGGATCTGTCTGATACCCACAGGTTGCTGACAAATAAAAGTTACCTACTCAGATGGAACGTTATGGTGAGTACATAACTTCTTTTTAACCAAATTTAACTGCATGTACTTTAGAGCATGAAAGACTAGTAACCAATAGTATTATGATTTTGGGGTAATGCCCACTTTCAGACTGTGCATTGTTGTTTTTATCGTGTGGTTATTTGAATGTCTTTTTAAGGGGGGGTGTTTTACAAACTTTTCTGATGAAGTTCTTGTTGAAACATTAAAGAGAATGAAAGCGCTAAGAAAGTGTTTACAGGTCCTTTTTAGCCATAGTTTCACCTTTTTTAAATTAAATTGCACTGCTTACAGTTTGTCTTTAATACTGGGGAATATCATTTTAAAAGCTAGAACAAAAAATCAACTTTAGCAATCCTTTTCTGTGTTCTGTAAGCTTCCTGCTTCTGAGGTATTACAGTTCACGTTGTACTTCCTGTCTGACACAGGAACTGTTCAGGAAGGATTCAGAGTGAAACAGAAACACTCAGAAGTTCAAGGCAAACTGAAAACATTCTCTAAACTCTTCAGAAGTAATCTGGTGGGAAAATAGACTGAAGAGAAAGACTTTAAACACATAAGGCTCGTGGGCACATTCTGCAAGCCACATTTCTACTGAAATTTTTTTTTTTTTTTTTTTTACATCAAATAAGCAGGGGAAGTTATACAACCTTAATAACATCACTAGAAAGAAAGGGAGATTAAAACACAGCAGTGCACACATTGTAATTTTATCCCCACCTGTCAGGAACACTATATGTAAATAATGTGATAAATATTAAAAATTAAAACAGTAAAGAGTTTTAACATTCCATTTTACACCGATACATTTTCCAACAGTCAAACCAGCCCCCAAACCAGACTCATTCTGTAAAAGTTACTCCGTTATGAAATTATTGTTGAAAAGGAAAGAGTGAGAGGACAGAAAAGAAAGGAAAAGGAATAAAAAATAAATAAAACTGAGTGTGGTATTTCCCATTTAGATTTATAATATTTTAGTTGAAATGAGCATATTATTACTATATACTTTACTTTCTGTAGTGGAAAAACTGCAATATTACAGTAACAGGGAGACCAGTACTTATAAACTGAAAGTAATGTAAGGGAAAATAGAAAAGTATTACCTTTAGGTGATTTCATTTAAAATATGTTTCAGAAACAGGCTATTTTAAGACAAATAAAATATAAATAACGAACAGGTAGTTTTATTTGTCTCTGAGCTTTTTTTGTTCTCTTTAATTGTTCAATCATTCCTTGCATTCTGTCTTTGTAAAGATACACTCGGGTCCATATCATCAGTAGAATTAAGTAAATTATTTTTTCTGGACAAAGGAAACTGCATCTTCTAAGGAGTCAAATGTTCCCTCTGGCAAGAATAATCTTTTGTAGGGTAGATTGCATGTGTTTTTATTCTGGATTTCATCAGTGATTTTAAAAGAGGAATACCAGCTTTTCTTTTCAAAAATCACCAGAGAGGAATAGTCATTATCAAATCTAATGAAAGAATCACTAAGTTTTATGGGTGAACCAGACCAGGCTGTTTTTAAAACTAGATCCTTGTCTTGACTAGAAATAAATTTGACTACTATAGATCTTGGATTTGAAAGTTTTTTCTTGGTGTCACTACAGTTAAAGATCTATGAGCTCTCTCTATGCCAAATGACAGGGTTTCAAGAAGATTTAATGTTTTAGGGATCCAAGTGGATAAGAAGTTTACCATGTTATCTCCTTGTATTTGCTCAGGGACTCCATAAATCAGGATGTTCACCAGGTCATCATTTTTTCCCCAATAACTTGTTTTGTCGAAGAATAAAATTAGTGTTATGTTCACCTTGTGTAAGTTTGCTATGTCACTGATAGAATCCTCCATAGCTGATGTCTGGAATTTCTGTTGTTTCACTACTTCCTTGTTTAATTCAGTCTGCTTTGTACAGTCTTCTTTTATTTTATTGACTTTGCAGTCTAGTTTATCTAATTTTAAGGATAGGTCTTGTATACTACAAAGAATAGACCATATTCTTCATAGAATTTTCTTGAGAAACGACTTTTTAGAGTGATTCATCTTCCTTTGGTAAATCTTTATCTTGAAGTTTTGAATGGAAAATGTTTGAAATGCAAATTATTTTCCACCAAAATGTCCCAAGAAGTTTCCAACATAATATTCCAGCTTATTTGAATGGGTTTTGATGAAAATGACAGTTTAATCCTACCAAAATGTACAGAAGCAGAGCAAAATTCCTGTACTGCTAATTACTTGCCATCATGGCCACCCCTCCGGGGGGCAGTATCATGCATATGCTGTGTAGATTCAGCTAGAAACTGAGAGGTGGGACTAACAAACAAGGGCACAACAGTGGATGCACATATTTTGCAAGCGCACAAATAGCCTGTTATGATATTCATGGAAAAATTAATTTAGTCTAGTAGCTCATTTGCTGTGTGTCTGAGGCTGCCATGTTCAGGATTTAAGTAAACCCTGAAAAATCTTAAGTGTAGATACAGTTTGTGTTGCTGATCATAGCAGTAAAGTATTGAGGAGAACAGTATGTTGAAATGCTGTTTTGGATATTGAGAAAGAGAAGTTCTGATAAAAGTGGTAAGTCCCTTTCTACTTTCTAGCAAAAAGAAGTTTGCTAGGTTTATTTATTTTATTTATTTTGACATTTGTTAATTGGGTGTGTCCGACTGAGCATATGCCCTTTTTCAGCAGAGGCCTGCAGAGAAAATCTCCATACAGAACAAATATTCTACAGAAATCACACAGTACAGAAAAGTTCAGTAACATGACATAAAATACAGGAGTAACTGTACATGCATTAAAAGCTGAATATACAGTACAGAATTAATAGGTGTACAAGCAGACACTAAGGTCTCTAGGTCTTTTATGTAGTATTATTTGCTGTAATACTGAAATGGCTGACTTTTGTCTCATATGTGGAGATACAGCTGTTGGAAGTACAGCTCAATGAATGGAGCATGACTTCTATTATACAGGTGATTCCAGCAGAGCTTCAAAGGGCTAATGAACAAATTAGATCAAAACATTACAAAACTAACACTTTATGGAGATCAGGCTACTGCAGCGGTAAAAGTTGGTGTTACACCAGGTAACTTGTAATACACAGGGTATTGTAAAAGCACTTCCTGACACTGTGGGTGACTAAGGTGATCATATCTTTCAACTGTACCAAACTCCTTGGTATTAACCATTTTTGGGGTACAAATAATAGGGTGCCATGAATTCCCGAGTGGCCCCTTTAAATCCCAATTTTGTTTTCCATGAGACAATGAGAACAAAATTGCACATTCATCTAAAAAAGTAGATAAACAACTCTGAACGTAACTGAATGGCAATGCCTATTATCAAGCGAATGTCTTCAGAATATGTACCTCACTGAATAGGACACTGATGCATGGCCATGAGTTTGTGGGCTGGGTGAGAGCTTTGCTTACGTTGAAGAAACCACAAGCAACTATGAACCAACAAAACAATGTTCCACCATGATAAAAAAACGGCAAATGCGTTGTAGGGACAGAGTTTAGCTTTCAGTGTGTTTTTTTTTTTTTTTAGTCCATTTAAAACGAGTTAGTATTCTCTACGGGGACGGCTTAACATACTTTGTAGTCTTCACAGGCTTTTTTATTTAAATATGGGAATGTTGCCTATACGAATCACACTGATGTCCCTGAACTTTTGGGGACATAGCTCTAAGGGTTTTATTGTGTTTGTGCAATAAATTTGCTGTTTTTTTTTTTTTTTTTTTTTTTTTTTACAGTGGGACATCGTATTTATTTTAAGTGCTGTACTGAGGTGGATTTACGGTGGCATTACGCTCGATCATCTACTCTGTAACTTAATGCTAAGTAAGTAAGTAAATAGGAATGTTAACTCAGTGCTGCAGGCACTTAAAGCAGCAGGGGAAACAGCAGGGTTCAAGGACTAGCAATTCCTGGCACAGGATCATACCACGGATCTTGAAACTTTGGCCAAAACACAGTGGGCCGGATCTGAAAGTCAAAACCCTTAGCTGCTGACTGCCCCCACGCATGGAGCTTTGGATAGGTAGCATTTTACGGTGGAAATGACATAGATGGTGCCAATAGAAAGGGTTCTTTTGGCAGCAGTGGTGTGCATTTTTAATATCTCTGTATGACGCTGAACAGCAGACTTAGTAGTCGTCTGCCTTGTTTGGTCAGATGAGGATCATAAACCTGTGAATTTGAAACCGACTTTTGTTTTAGCTGGTATAGGAAGTCACTGTCATCCGTTAACTTATAAATGATATTTAAACATGTAGGGGGAAGTATAGCAGTGATAATGATGTTCTTCGTGTTTCACTGTTGCAGTCATCACATTTGGGTTATCTGCTTGCAGTAGCCCTCAGTCGGCCTGATTATCATAGTCTTGGGTCCTGCGTCGATTGCTCTCTCATCTTCCGTGACGTCAGGTAGTCAGGGGTATAAAGCATGCAGCTGACGCCATTACATCCGTCTTTTTTGCTGTGCGGTGCCCGAAGCAGAAGCAGTTCGCAAGTGCCGGTTGGCTGACTCCTGAAATTTTTGTTTTCGAGTTTCAGAACCGAAGTCTTCAACTAAAGCTAAGTACCCCGTTGGAGAAACTTTTTCTTGCTCTAAACCAATGTCAGTAAAGGTCAGTAATTGTATTTCTTGTGGAAAGCAAATACCACACAAAGATTTTCATTTGTACTGTATTCCTTGCCTAGGCCCTGACCACGACGTACCTCGCTGTCAGTTTTGTGCCTTATTTAAGCAACAAACTATTTGTTGTCGGTATATTTACGCTTCTAAATATTTTGGTACTCTGTTCAATTATCCAGATATGTCTTTGGTAAGCCATCCGACTAGCGACATTCCGAAAAAACGCAAAGATAAAGACAGAGACAGGCCACCTAGGTCCAAAACTGCCGACTACACTTCTCCTAAGCCAGTCACCAGATCGCCGGTACTCAGTGAGGCGCTTTTGCAGCTCCTGATACCCGCTACTTCAGATTCGCAGGCCTCTACTGAGACCCATTCGGAGTCCGGTATGCTGCGAGATGCTTCAACTGTGGAACCTGCGGATGTCTCTACCTTGTATGGGTCCGGAGCCACTGTGCAGGCATCGGCTTTTGAGGGTGTATTCAGGCCTACTGACTTGCATATTAAACCAATACCATCTTCTTCTTCAAGGCCTAAAACTCGAACCATGCCTAGAAAACTGATGCCCAGACCGCATGGTCAGGCCTCTATGCCTAAAAAACAAATGATAAGAATGGCTGAAGACCTTATTACTTTAATCAGGGGAAGTCAATCTTCCCCCTCTGAGACCTAGGAATGAATTTGCTTATGATACTTCTGACCAGGATTCTGAAGTTTCTGTTTCCTCTGATGACCAGGATTTACCCTTATCTACCTATGAGGATTCTGATGCAGAGGACTCTATTCCCTCTGCTTCTCCCCAGAGGATTTCTCTTTTGGTAAAACCCTGCATACTCTTAGGGAGCACTTTCATGGGAAAGCCAGGATTACTCTGATTCTAAAAAGAGGCTTAGGGATTTCTTACCCCTGCCCCAACACAAACCTTTAGCTATCCCCCCTGTATTAAACATTGTTGATGATGCCTTTTCGGAATCTAGCTTGGCCCCTGACTCTTCCTGCTCCCAGAAAACCTGTTAGATATTATAGGGTTCCTGACTCTCACAAGTTCCTTTTTAAAAATCCTACTGTGGATCCTGAGACCATTTCACAGGGACCCAAGGGCATTAAGGCTACTACTGCCAAAAATCCTACCCCCTATGATAGAGACTCCAGGCCGCTGGATAGATTGGGTAAGAAAGTATACACTTCTGCAACTTTGGCCATTAGGGCCTTAAACTGCCATTTTCATATGTTAAAGTATTAGCAGCATATTATTGGATCGCTTAAACAGAAAATGATGTTGATTCCTGACTGTGCTGAAAATAAGGATTTACAGGATTTAATGCATTCTGCTGAACAGGTTGGAAAGCATACTTTGCAATGTGGTTTTGATTCACTAGAGGCATCTTGCAGGGCTGCTGTCACTGGGTTTTTACTTAGAAGGCATACTTGGCTTAAGGAGCAATCTTTGCCAGATCATGTTAAAGCTAAATTGCTGGATGCTCCCTTAAATCAGGACCGCCTGTTTTGCAACAGAGCAGAAGAAGTTCTTTAAAAAATGGAGGAAAAAGCTAAATCTGTGCAAACTGTTAGATTTTCTACAAGTACAGCCTCCAAGATTTAGTAGGCATTGGCCCTCTAAGAATTGGTCTTTTCCTTCCTCTTCCAGGCCTTCTCAGTCCAAACCTAGAACGAGCAGAACACCCAGGCTTCAGTCCCAGGGTTTTCGCAAAGGACTAAGCAGTGTTGGGCTCCCACTTCCAAATCAGGGAGTGGTAAGACTCCCCCCTATGGTAAACTGTCTCAGTGACTTAACTTTAAAACTTCCAAGCACTTCTCAACTGACTGCTCCTTTAGGGGGAAAGATTGCTCTACAGGCAAAAAACTGGGAACTCATTACCCAGGATAAATGGGTTTTAAATATAGTTTCCCCAAGGGTACAGATTTCACTTCCACACGTTACCAACCCCAAACGGTTGGCCATATCTACCCCCAAATCAGTGGGCAGAGGCTCAAAAACAAGTATTCTCTCTCTTAAGCATAAAGGCTATTCAACCTGTACCAGAAGAGGAAAAGATACAAGGTTTCTACTCCAGACTTTTCCTGGTACCCAGAAAAGACAACTCATGGCGTCCTGTCCTGGACCTTTCACACCTTTTTTGTGATTACAAAATTCAAGATGCTAACTCTTTACCAGTTACTTCCTATGCTAGACAAAGATGTGTGGTTGGCAACACTGGATTTAAAGGAAGTCTACCTGCACATCCCAATCAGGGAATCTTGCAGAAGATACCTGCGCTTCAAAGCAGGCTACACGCACTATCAGTTCTCTGCACTGCCCTTTGGCTTATCTACTGCGCCCAGGGTATTCACAAAGTGCCTAGCTCCAGTCATTGCATGTTGCAGGCAAAGAAATATTCAAATATACCCATACTTTGATGATTGTCTAATTCAGGCAGAAAGCCAGGACATACTTTTGAATCATCTGGCATTTGTACAAAGGGTTCTAACTTGTCTGGGGTACACCATAAACGAAAAGAAATCACATCTGGTACCCTGTCAACAAATTATATTCCTGGGAGCAAGATTGAACACAACTTCCCAGATAGCTTTCCTCATGCCAGAGAAACAAATTAATTTGAAACTTACTTCAAACTAATGGCCACAAAAACCCTGCTATCTGGAAGGCAAATACTGCAAGCCTTGGGGTTCATGGCCTCCTGCATTCTACTAATTCCATATGAGGAAACTACAGTGGTATCTAAAAAGCTTATGGTGTCAACATTCTCAGGATCTAGAAGCAATGATTCCTATCCTACCTTGCCTATGGTTAAAGTTCCTTTGGTGGGCAGAGGCCTGCCACCAAAACAATGGACTACCATTCACTCTACCCCCTGCCATCCATACCCTAACAACAGACGCATCAGACTATGTATGGGGGGCTCACCTGGCAGGGAAGTGCATTCAGGGCAAATGGAACCCAAGTCAAATGCACCTGCATATCAATCAAAAAGAAATGTTAGCTGTACAGAATGCTCTGACAGCCTTCAAGGACCACATTCTTCCAGGACAATTAATGGTAAAGACGGACAACACCACTGTTATGTGGTACATAAACAAGCAGGGAGGTACCCATTCTTACCCCCTCTGCAGACTAGTCATGGCTCTGTGGAACACTGCCTTGAGCTACCAAGTGCATCTACAGGCTCAATTCCTGCTAGGAAAACTAAATACACTGGCAGACGAACTAAGCAGAAATCTCATGGACTCACACAAGTGGAAACTGGAACCACAGACTTTCAACATGTTGATAAACAAATGGGGGAGCCCAGATATAGACCTGTTTGCCTCCCCCCAGAACTACCAATTGGACAAATTCTGCACAAGGACTCCCCACAAATAAGCTTGGAAAGTGGCTGCTCGGTCCTTCAGCTGGAAAAATCTATCCGTTTATGCCCTTCCTCCCGTCCCTCTCCTCTCCAAAGTACTACTAAAGATCAAACAGGATAAACCAAGGACAATACTGATTGCACCAGACTGGCCACGCCAACACTGGTACCCCCTCTTGTGCAGTTTGTCACTGCTGGCTCCATAGCACCTGCGTCAGACCCCTACCCTGCTGTCACAGCAGGAGAGCCAGATTCTGCACCCTCCGCTTCAAACCCTGAACCTGGCAGCCTGGCTAAATTACCTAATCTCCCCGTTACCATCCCTCAGTAAACAAGTGTTGGATGACATTTTGGAGGCAAGGAGGCCTAGTACTAGAGAATCTTATGCTGAAAAACAGAAAAGATTCTGTACCTGGAACCAAACTCAAGGGATGGGCACAGCAGCGCCCAATTTACCTCATATTCTTCAATACTTAACTGAGATGCTTCAAAAGGGCCTTTCCTTTTCCTCCATCAAAATTCACGCTTCAGCCATTTCATCTCATTACAACACAGAACCACCCCTCTTCTCTCATCCACTGCTCAAGCAGTTCCTCAGAGGGCCCAAAAACTTAAGACCACCCAGGAGAGCCCCAAATCCAGCCTGGGACCTTAACTTTGTATTGGAAAACTCACTCTTCCTCCTTTTGAGCCAGCTGCAAGTGCAGAGTTAATATTCCTTTCTTGGAAGACAGCCTTCCTTTTAGCAATCACTTCAGCAAGAAGGGTATCTGAATTACAGGCCCTTATGGCAGTGGAGCCTTTCATCATCTTTCATGCGGACAGGGTGTCCCTCAGGACCAACCCCTCCTTCATGCCCAAGGTGGTATCCAGTATGGCTCTTAATCAGTCCATTCATTTGCCAACCTTCTTTTCTAATCCACAGAACAAAGAGGAACAGATACTGCACTCCTTAGATGTGCACAGACAACTTAGATTTTACTTGGACAGGACTAAACCTCAAAGGAAATCTGAACAATTGCTGGTGGCATTTGCTGCAAGAGCAGAGGGGAAGGCTATTTCAAAGAAAACCATTTCTAAATGGATGGACTATTGCATTAATTTCTGCTATAAGCACCATGGGAAATGTATGCCACAGGGGATCAGACCTCACTCCACCAGGGCTGCATCTACAGCCTTTCTCAGAGGCTTCCCTACCAGGGACATCCTAGAAGCTGCTACCTGGAGTTCTGTACATATTTTCACCAAGCATTACCATTTACCAATTTTCTCTAAATCCAGAGCTGGCTTTGCCACTGCAGTCTTGCAGGGCCTTATAGATGGTCCTAATGCTATCTAAATTCCTCCTTCCATCCTTAGCTTTGGGAATCTACCCAAATGTGATGACTGCAACAGTGAAACACGAAGAACATAGTACAGTTGTGTACACTTACCATAAATGGTAGATGTTCGAGTGTATTCACTGTTGCAGTCCTGGTTAACCTCCCTCCAGCCCCCTGACTTATTTTGGCTATACCTCTACTCTCCTTTACTATGCTTAAAAGCTTTTTGGTGTATTTGCTTTTTTGTTGGAGGTATAACCATGTATGTATATATATGTGTATATATATATATATATATATATATATATATATATATATATATATATATATATATATATATATATATATATATATATATATATATATATATATATATATATATATATATATATATATATATATATATATATATATATATAGGGCCAAGAAAAACTGATGTAATAGCGTCGGCTGCATGCTTTATACCCCTGACGTCACAGAAGATGAGACAGCCACCGTCACAGGACCCAAGACTTTGATAATCAGGCCGACTGAGGGCTACTGCAAGCAGATAACCCAAATGTGATGACTGCAACAGTGAATACACTCGAGCATCTACATTTATGGTAAGTGTACACAACTGTACTTTCCTTTTCTCGATTGTTGGAAATCCTTGTTTATTTTTAACGCTATAAAGGTGCAGGATGTTATCATTTATGGGAAAGGGGAGACTATATTTTCTATGCCTTGCTTGCTGAAATGTGGAACAAGTATGTGCATGATCACTTCACATTACTTGACGTTTTCCAGCCCTTGTTGACATTTAGACACTAAACGAATGTGTGGAAAGTCCAATTAATTAGATCCTGGAAGGGGAAGATGTATTGCCCTCAGGACTCAAAATATTGACTTAAAGGTTATTTTGTACATTCATGTATTCAGTAATGAAAGGTATAACATAACTTGCGGACTTTCAGACAATTTGTGAAATGAGGCTGAGGCTGTTATTTAAAGATACAGGATATTTGTTTCTGGTTATAGTCATAAAATTGGAAAAGGGCAAAAGCTTTGTCCATGTATTGCAGAAAAGTTCAAGGTTCTAAAACAAATCTACATTCAGACTATATTTTTATTCCTATATTTCATATGTGAAAAACTGAAAACAAAAGCTCTTCATTCATGCATGTTTCTTCTACTAAGTCAAAGTATGATCAGTAAAAATACTATACCATTATGTTTGTGTGGCAGATTTTAACAAAGTAGGGGGAGGAGCATATCCAGAAATGTGTATTTAACTGATTATTTACTGAATATGTATGGCTTACCAACCAATTTGCTGTCTTTAGTCCACACGTCCCAGTGCAGGATATCTATTCTGCTCTGGATGCACGGTATAATGGATGATATTTCTTACCAGTTATATGTAATGGTTCGGGATGGCACTGGAGGGGTTTTGAATCCCACCCATGGCAACCATTGTACTACCAATGTAGATAACTCTCAATAAGAAATCTGGACAAAGCCAAAAGTAATGGTGGGACAAAGGCCCAAAAATAGGCACAGGTTTTAAATATTGCTCCTGTAAACTCAGATAGTTGCTAGAATAGCAGGCTTTGCATTGCTATGCATTTGTTGAGGGATATGAAGTCTGAAATTCAAATGTCTACCATTCAATCTTCATGTTGGTATCCCACAATTCAACTGAAGTGGGTGGGTAACATGATTATGTATGCAGATCTTATGTTAATCAGCATCTTGATTTTTTGTCCAGTTGTACTTACTTTTTTCATGGGCCTTTTTCCAGATTTTTGATGTTTCCAGGTTGAGAGGTATGAAGGTGATTTATGTACACTTCTAAGGTGCCCTTATGATCTTAAGGAGCACAGTAACTGCACAACTGTGGTATTTTCTGTTGATGTTTATAGGACTGAGAGATCAGTGAGGTATATGGTGAACATGGATATTGAAGATTAGTACTTGTTTAGCAAAAACTGTCATGGCATGGTCAGTACTTTTAATACAGTAAACTCTCCGTTAACTGGAACTCAAGCAACTCGCACTCTCAAGCAACCGGCAAAAAAAAAATATCGAAGAAATACAGTACAATTTTCATATGTTTCACTTTCTATTTTTCCCCTGCAGAAACGTACCTTATGTTTTTAGAGTTTGAGTTTGAAAAAGGAGGATAGGAATAAATTCCCTCTCTCCCTAACCTGAGAACAAGTCAAGTCAAACCAAACAAATAGTATAGGGTACAGTATTAGTCAGGCCTGTTTTTAATAGTAACTCAAGCAACCAGAAACTACATTTATCCGGCATCTACCAATCCCCATGGGTACTGTGCTGGTTAACTGAGAGCTTATTGTGGTAGTAGTAAATAACTCGGGTGCATAAAGAAGGATTTGGTTTATGAAGTCTTTTTTTTGCTTTACATGTGGTAAACATCCCAGTTTTCATTTGCTGTGACCATATTTGGGGAATTTGTACAATAGTAGGCACTGAGGAGTCTTTATGCAGAATGCATTAAGTGGGAAAGTAAGGTGCCCACACTTAGCAGTAATATGAATTACAATCATATTAGACCAAGACGTGTAACATCTTCACCTTCTGATTTGGTTCTGAAGTACTACTAACTGTTGTGGTATAATGTTTGTTTGCTAATTATTAATTGAAGTGGTACTAAGTGGTAATTCATCTGATTGACAGGTGAATAGCCTATATGTTGTAACATTCTTATCAGACTTGTTTAACACAGAAATATTACACTAAAGGGAAGTCGGAATTTTAATGTACTGATTCTGCTGCTTATTCTGATGGAAACGCATTGTGAACTTGGGTATCTGGTAGCATAGATGCTAATCGTTGATAGTTGCATGCCAAATCAATTCTGGATCATCTTTAAAAGGGTAAACGTTGATTTGAGGTGACAGTTTCTTGCTTGTGCAGCCATTCTTATAAAATATTGTCCTTGCTTTGCATCCAGACATCCCCCAGGTGTTTCTATATTAAAATAAATCGGGTAGTCAATTGTTGTGCCTTTCTGGAGTATAAATGTGTGGAATATGTTCTGACTAAGGACACTGCTAACATCCTACCACCACCAAGTATGGTGAGTTGCACTGAAAATAGTAATGAATTTGGTGATCGAGTGCTGTTAGTGTATATCAGATTGGAAGGAGGACATGAATGTCAACATGAAGCTATTCCCAGTCAGAGCCTGGTGTATGAGGGTTTATTGATGGAAATCTAAACTAATCAAAGGCATAAGATATGGTATTGTATCCCTTTAAAGGTTAATTTTAACCATTATAAAGGTTCAAAAGAAAAATGTCTTCTGAATCCTAGAGACTGAGGAACTAGTTATGAGTTTTGCCAAGCCATGGAATGTTTCAGCCTAATTAGACAATATATTACTCAATAAATTTAGAGAGGCCAAAAAAACTGTGGAGACCCTGAAGATAGTTTTGTCATATGAAATGGACCTCATTCCTTGGAAAAAACATACATTTATGCAACAACTGTCAAACTGCAGCAGAGCTTGATTATTATTACATCTCCTTGTAGTTAGCAAAATGACCAGACCAAACGGCTGTAGATTACAGTAACACCTGTGTAAAGGAAGGATGCATGCTGTAATAATTGTATCAGCGCCTAAGCGCAGTAATTCTAGTCAAAGCAAACCTTAAAAATAGCGAGGTGTGTGGCACATTTTCTCCCAAAGTCAGAAACATAAAACACTCAGAATTTGATGGCACATAAGATTGACCTATTTGGTCTGTAGATTTTTGTACTGTATGGATGATCTGCCTTTGTCTGACTTTAATGGGGATTTTATAATACTGCTGAAGATCTTGCTAGTGTGAATGTGTGAACATAAAGACACTGTTTTACACACAGGTGGAAACGATGCTCATTCAAACTCAGTACTGTAAAGAATATCATTAGCCAAATTATTGTCTGCAAAGTCCTCATTCATAAGTGGCCAGGACTGCACTTATTTTGAATACAGGAGTCAATTTATCTGAAAGTATGCCACGTGGTGAGGCATAATATAACAAAAGCACATAGTGAATGCTTATGGAGCCATTCATTTCATCAACGGTTTATGAGCTGTCTGCCTAAGCAGTAAGATGTTGTAGACATCGGCGTCCTTCATAACTTGCACGCATTAAAAATAGGAACATGGATCCCTAAAAAGTAGGGACCTCCAGATAAAAATCTGGGCATCTAATTATCATAACATTCGATAAACAAAGTAGAAGATAACTCTTCCCGCTTCCAGTAGGTATGTGGGATACTAGTAAGAAACCTGTTTAAAAACACAGAGTGACAAAAATGATGGAAAATATAAGTACATTATCAAAGAGGCAGTGTAAAATCTGAGATTTTAATTAATTGTATTGCAAAATTCATTAACGCAACGTCATTTATTTTTTCTTCAGAAAAAGAGTTGTAAGACGCATTTCCTCTTTCCTTAACTTATTAGTTCTAGTAGTATGTTAGTCACATAGTGTGGTTTCCTGTGTACTAGAAAGCTTCAAAAATCAGATGTCATGAGGAAGATTCAGAAGATTGTGTGACAGGATAAATTAAGCCTGAAAATACGGACATATCTCCAAAATAAAGCACATCCTATGAACAGTTAAATCAAGACTGAAAATAGGAACATTCCTCCAAAATATTGACAGTTGAGAGGTACGTACATCAGTCTGTTATTCATTACTGTAAAAGCTACCAGCTCTGACATAGTGCAGCTGAAACTTAGATATTATGTGCAAACTTTGTGTATACTTTCAGAATTCAAGAACAGCCCTGTCACGATGTTTGCGCTGTCCGTTCCCTTAGACAGATTACACTAAGTATGGTAACCTTTATGAGTCTGGACTGAAGTCGGTGTTTTGCTTTTCTTCATGTCCAGCAGCTTATAGGGTTTATACAAGTGTCATAAGGAGTTTAAAATAAGCACAGAAACTTACAAATCCTAGTACAGGGAGTGCAATTTTTCTAGAAACTGAAAAAGAATCCCTTCTTTCAGACAGATGATATACAATGCCAGATGCTTAGGATGTGAAACCCTTTCTTCTCGGTTTAGTAGTGTGCTCATTGCATACTTTGTTTTTGATAATTTAAACATGGAGGATCATCCTGTTTTTTGTCACACATTATTGAACTACTAAAAGCCCTGAAAACGATCTGTTAGAAATCAGTATTATGCTAACTCTCCCACCCCAAACATACACTCTGTATACTTGGGTAAGTAAATGCTGCTTTTACCTGCTGAAGCACACAAAGGAAGCAACACTTAGCTTAACCAAGTAAGCAGCAGCATGAGAGTCGAGCAGTTTGGATCTCATGT
Organism: Protopterus annectens; assembly: GCF_019279795.1. Classification (NCBI taxonomy): domain Eukaryota; kingdom Metazoa; phylum Chordata; order Ceratodontiformes; family Protopteridae; genus Protopterus; species Protopterus annectens. The sequence continues at coordinate 1,965,239,793 of NC_056728.1, forward strand.
ATCCCATCCAGAAAAGAAAGGCATCCTATGAACGTAGAATGTCATCCGAAGGTAAGGATAATGACGGACCTTTTACTTAACCAAGGAAATTAAGAATTAACACCTAATATTGCTTCATACTTATTCAACGTAGCACCACCTACTCAGAATCCACGTTAGCTAACAAACTCAATGCAGATTTCGTCTCCGAGACAACTATATAAACCCCACATCTTCTAAAGGATCTCATCCCCCTGAGTATTACATAGGAACACTTGCTAAAGGTACTTTCAAAAGCAAAAAATAAATCCCTCATTGGAACTGATAATGTTCCTGGTTGCCTGCTTAACAGCACTAAACATGAGCTGCTGGATCTACACCTACAGTTGTTCCGCCTGAGCTTATCCACTGGCTTTGTCTCTGAAGTATGTCATTTAGTAGTTGTGATACCACTTTAAAAGGGTGCCCCCCATGGACCCCATAAACTACAGATGCATTGGACTCACAAACCTTAATCTGCAATGGCACAGAACAGGTCATAACTCACCTGATAAACTGTGATATTAAAAGTCTTATATAAGACTTGACCCCCAGCAGTTTTGTCGTTGTTAGGGATAGATCCGAGCTAATGAGCGTAGTAAACTTCTTTGAGGAAGTCACACAAACTGTGGACAGCAGTCATGCTGCCCATACAGCATATCTTGACCTCTCCAGAGCTAAATGCGCTTTAAATTGTTGCCTGTATATTTAGGGAAATAGAAATTGGCTGAGGGACAGAACCGACTCAATGAGAATGGCAGGTGTGCCCTCAGAGCATATATACTTCTATGATTTCCAAACTAAAAAAATAAATAAATAATAGGATCTTTGGTTAACAAAGCTGGCAGATAATTGTAAACTAGTTATCTCTAAATCCCTTTCTAACTTGCATGAGCTGCAGCTTGAACTTATGTTATTAGCTGGTGCATAGAAAATCGGTACAAAAAGCTAAATGTTAAAAAATGCAATATTGCTGCAATTGGTAAACAATCCCTCAACCCATTTTAGAATATAGACAACACCTCACTTCAAAGTGAAGATATTGTGAGAGATTTTGCAACATGGATAGATAATTCCCTCTGTTTTGACCATCATTTTGTAACCGTGATTAGGAAAGTATTCTCTGTCTGGTGCAGCTGATTACAAAGGTTATCTCTTCTAGGTCCAGAGATGTCTGTACCCCTATATATTCCTGCAGTGATCAGACCCTTCATAGAATACAATGCCCCCTATGGAATGTGACTTACTAGACATACTAGCCAGTTGGAGAGACCCCAGATGTTTCTAACAAAAAGGATCATGGCCCTAAAACATCGAGCTTCCAGGAGAGGCTGGAGGCTTTGTCCTGCATTCAGTGCCCTATAGATTCCTCAGGGGCAATCTGTGCCATGCTTTTAGGGTCATTCGAGATCCAGCAGTCTAGACCACTTGTATCTCCACAAATCAAACAGGCGGTTGAACACTATGGGTCTAGAGATCTGAATCTGCTTCAGCAAATAAACAAATTGCTTAATGATTACCCCCTTCTCTGGAACAACCTTTCAGTCCATATCAAGCAAGGTAACGCACTGTCTTCCTTTAAAAAGGAGTCAGACAGTTGACTAGGTATTCCTCAAATTCACCTCCAGCATGACTGCCATATCTCTCTTAAAAAAAAAAGCAAGGAGTGGGAACTGGAAAGCTGTAAATGGCCACATGGCCCTGTTGCCTTGCACTTTCAATGATTCTGTTATATAGTTACTGATTTGTACCTTAAACAAGGAGAATATTATTTAAGCCACTGCCTCACACTTGAAAAAAGACTGTATAGCTGAAGTAATGCAAAAGAAGCAGCTCCCTCAAAGGTACTTAGAAGGTATGTATCTAACCTGATGTGGTTTTGAAAGCTGGTAAAACACTTTGCACTCTTGACATTTTTATTTTTTCTTTAACTGATTATGATTGTTTCTCACTGATCATAACCCTTATTTTGCGTTTTAGACATGGTTGCTAAGAATGGCCTCTCAAGCTTCACTCTCGAGTTGAATTTCTTGATATTCATATTTCAAACATGTAATAAGTTAGTTATGATTGGAGACCCAGTCATAATCCTGTCACGAAAAAATAAAAAAAACGCCACCAACAAAGATGCGGCCACACTGGAAACAGAAGAACTTTATTCTGAAATCACTGAGTGCTTTCACCCTGCGACCTTAGGGCTTCATCAGAGTAACAAAGTACATCAGCTGTCCTGTTAAATACAGGAAATAACGTCACCTGTTCACATCTAATAAATGATATATCAAGTGCTGCGTACTGATGATACATTATAAAAACATACTACAAACGTATTCCATATATATTAATTTATGAAATTCAACTAAATATTATCAAAATCCCGTATTAAAAATAATGTTAAAACTGTTAGTTTACATTTAAAAAGTAAATGCTAATAATTTATACAGTGAAATTAAATCTGCCTAGCTCTTATTTTTAAAACCGAACTTAGATACATTCTCATTAATGCCCAGATATACTGTGGCATTTGTCCTGTAATGCATTCCATTTCAAGTTTTTCCAAATGTAATTTCAAATCCCCCCTCTACCAAAGTCAGTCACCCTGTCAGTAATAAAAAACAGGAACTTGTTGAAGTGAACATGCTTCTCAGAATGGATAAATAATGCACTTTCTTTCCTTTTGTTTTTGGTGTCCCTTACATGCTCTAGTATCCTTTCCTTAAGTTTTCCTCGCATAGAAGGCTGAGCAGGACATACAAGTAGCCATGTATACTACCATTTTGGTATTACAATTGCAGTTACCAGGGCACGGAATTGTACGATGATAACCATCTATTGCCATGTATGGACCAGAATTAACATATTTACAGGCTCTACATATATTACATTCGGACATTTTAGAAATCAACCCTTGGTTACTTTTATGCTTTTCTAGCATTTTTTTAAGATTTGCACCCCTAGTGAAAGTAATTCTTGGTGTGGTCCCCAAAATGTTTTTAAAATTGGTCCCATGTGTTGTTAACAATGGTTTTAATTTTCAAGGCTTCAGTATTATAAGGAAGTACCAAAACACTGTCAGTTAAGGTCCCTTTCTTTGTTTCAAATGTACTTCCCTGGTCAGTGGATAGAATAGATAAAAACCTATAATTTCTTTTTTGTCGAATATAATTCCTTGTTCTAATCAAAAGTTTAGTGGGGTAACCTGTATCTTTGAACATACCTATTAAGGTATACATTTCATTCATGAAATCACTATCGTCACTTGTCAAGCTCGATATCCTCACCATTTGACCTTTCACTTTACTTTTGTTTTGGTGCATAGGATGACAACTGTTATAGTTAAAAAAATGAGTGTGAATATGTTTCTTTTTTTCTATGTGCTCTTGAATTTAATTTCTTGTTGGTTCTGTCCCACATAAATAATATATCCAAAAATTCAATGCTATCTGTATCTATCTTATAAGTAAACTTTAAAAATGTTGTTGCTGAATTTAAATAATCTAAAAATTCCCCCAACTCATTTTTGTACCTCTCCAAATAATGAGTATGTCATCCCAAGAATTGTAGCCAAATTATTGTTTTATTGAAAAAAGTAGATCGAAACACCCATTTTTGCTCCCATTGAGTCAACACCAGGTTCGCATATATCAGTGCACATTTGGCTCCCAGGGCTACACCTGTGTCTGATGAAAAAGCTCTCCCTCAAATAGTAAAAAAAAATGTGTTATTCAGTACTGTTTCCATAAGTTCCACTAATAAATACCTTTTCACATTGTGGATACCTTCTTTTCCCCTCAAAGCTTCTTCAAATGTTTTTTTTATTTGTTACTGTTGATGTTATGAATTTGTTTACAGCTATTCCACATAAGGAAGGGTTAACATTATTTGAAAAAGTTCTGAGATCTACTTTTTCAATAAAACAATAATTTGGCTAAGATACCACACATAGAGTTTGAAGTGTGCGATACTAACTCTGTCCACTATGGATACTATTCAAGTGTTTTGATATGCTATTTTAGATTCTACTCACAATTTTCTTGAGAACATGTATTTTCTTATGCTTTCTAAATAATATTTGTTGACCATTTGTTTTAAAATACTTTGTAAATAATGTTTATTGGCCGCTTTTATTTTAAGTTGTCATAAATGTATTTCTATACTTGTTTTGAAGCTTTTCTCCCCAGGCCTCTGCCAAAAATGGGCATTTCAGTTCTCAGATAGACTTTCCTGATAAACAAAAGCAAATTAAATAAACAGGCCCTAACCAATAAGAAACTGCTGCTAGAAACTCTCCCATGACCAAACGAGCTTCGCAGCTAGAAAAGTTTAGCCAAACAAACTACCAAAGTGTAGGTTAACAACTGTTTAACTTAAACACATAAAATAAAGCCTAGGACATGGGCAAGCACATGACTGGACTCACTCCCCTCCCCATTGGGTAGTAACATATTTGTTGTTTTGCATACCACAACCTTATTTAAAGAAGCTAAAAATATATATAGCTCAATCAGGCTTTTTTCTTTAAAAACAAACAAAAAAGTGGACAAATACCTTCACCAAATAGCCTTTCTGGCTTTTTAAAATAAATTTTATGAAAAGTTAGTTTAAAACAGAGAGATACTTCTTCACTGGCTATATTCGGCTACAGAGTGGTTCAACCCACTCCGTTTCCCCTTGCTACGCTTGGGCTCACTCCGGTTCCGTACCCTACTCCCAGATCACACCCACACCTAATACCCCTAACCTTATATCCCATAAGCCACACCTAAACACTGAACTAATCAATCACAACACCATTACATCATCTTGTCTATTCCCTCTCCCACCACAACTCAATCACTATAACTCCTTCCTATTCATGCTCCGACTCAACATACAACCAAGCAACTGTACCACTTACAGCTGACACCCTCCATCAAAACCCTAACTTACTCAAAATAAGCTACCATTCCACCAACTGTCAGAGACCCTTAACTCTAAACAATCTCCCACCTACCTATCCAAACCTCATCTCACCATGCACATACTATACAAACACTTTCATAGCACCACAACTTTAAGACAACCACTATACAGCTATTCACATATAGATATGTACAACCATTTACATCTGTACACTTACTGCAAATAAAAAAACACAAAAAACACACCCAGACTTCTATACTCACACCAACATAAAGACGAAAAACTAAAAGGAGGGAGGAGGGAGATAGATATAGAAACATCCACACCCCGGGGTGAGTGCATTCCCTGTGTGCCCTTAAGGGAAATTGTACTTGATGCAGAGAGGTCTACATCTGGAAATACTGAGTGTATCCATTTGTATTCCAAGTGCATGTCCCTCTCCAGTGTCAGTGGTGAGGATTTAGTTTCCTTGATTACTGGCCCAGCATTGGGACGACACATATTGGTGGCCATCACATATTGGTAGCAGTGGTGAGCACCACATTGACATACACCCGAACCCAGGCCCTAAGCCACCACAACAAATGCCTCAAGTCCGACACAGTAATCTCCCCATTCCCACAACTAAACTACAAAGAAGTAATTAAGACTTGTTGTTCATCAACATGAACATGAGAAGTATCTTAAACAAAATATACAATTCCATACAACCCTGTTTGTCAACCCACCTGACATAGCAGTGTTAACAGATACCTGCCTAACACCCCATATAAAAGATAACGAAATTCTGACATCAGGTTATAACATCCACAGACTTCACAGACTACAAAAATGTGGAGAAGGCTTAGTATGGCTATCTCACCTAGACCTCCTTCCACCAGGCCTCAACAACACAGAAATATTGATTTCAAGACTCGAAATTAACCCCAATAAACATGTCATCAAAATAGACCTATACACCCCCCCCCCCCCCCCGGTAATGACCTATCAATTCTTGAAAAGCTACTTCACTAGTCATTCACCACTTTTAGCCAAGAAACTATCGTAATGGGAGACATTAATTTAGAGTGACTCATATGCACCTCCAACTCCCCCTCCACATTTGTAAACCTGCATGGTTTCACCCAAAAAATACACTCACCAACCAGGATAGACAAACACAGCAAAAGAGTGTCCATACTTGATTGGACCCTAACCAACAAGCCCTCAATGATCTATGATTCTGGCTGCCTCTCAGACAACCTTAGTGACCATCTCCATAGCTATCTGCTCAGACACAAATTAAGCCCTACTAAATAAACCTCCTTCAAATTAATTTGCAACAAAAGGAAATGTCTCAACCGATATTTTCAAACTACTGCAACAACAGTGTGACTGGTCTCAACTAAAAATCCCCAACCAGACTCTGCTGTCCAATACTTTAATAACAAAATTCCTTGACATCTTAAACAAGTGAGCACCTTGCATAAAAATCCCAGTCAAACCAAATTATGCACCTTGGTTATCAAAAGACATTAACCAGCTACTAAAAGAGAGAGATGAAGCCTGGTCCCTATATCATAGCAACAAAGACCAAACCTCACTTGAAAAATACCAGCAACTAAGAAACAAATTGAAAATACAAATAAGATCAAACAAAAAAAAAAACTATTGTACTACAATCCAACAACAGAACCAAAATAATCCCCCCAAAATTCTGGGACTCTATCAGTCAATTACTACACCCCGGACAAACCCAAACCCCTACCCCCAACACTAATAACAACGCAATTCAACAATTACTTTAACTCTATACTATCCTTAGTGGAAAATAAACTCCCATACCAGTAGATGCTCCTTCTAACTCATTTACCCTCCAAATCATACAAACCAGCACCATAAAAAACTGCTAAATAAACTCAAGCCCACATCCCTTGCTGTAGATAAACTCCCAACATAATATGTTAAATTAGCAGCTGATGCCATCTCTTACCCTATTTCTGTCTTAATCAGTAGTTCCATTAATGTACCAGAAATCTGGAAAATTTTCTGTCACACCTCTAAACAACGGTGTCACCTCCACTGAACTATCTAACTGTACTCTAGCTATTTTTGTCACCACTGCCAAAATTTTAGAAAAAATGTATTCTTTCACAACGTATGCACAGATTACTACACAGTAACCTGCTAGCCAGCTCACAACATAGATTCCGACCCGGTCTTAGCACCACAACTGCTCTCCTAAGTTTCACCAATACAATAAACCTTCTCAAATATAATGGGCAACTAGTTTCTGCTACCTTCCTAGATATGTCTAAAGCTTTCGATACTGTTTCCCACAACATTCTAATCAGTGAACTCACATCTCTAAACCTGAATCAAACATCCATAGCCTGGTTTAAAAACTACCTGGCTGACCACCAACAAGCTGTCAGATGTCAAAAGGACCTCTCCCCTCTGCTACCTTTCGCAGTTGCTGTCCCACAAGGCTCAATATTAAGACCACTTCTCTTTACTATATTCACCAACAAGCTGCACACTGCTACTAACCTTGCCAACATAATCTAGTACGCACACGACTCCCCTCTCATCTGCACAGCACCCTCACTAACACAACTCCAAGATATAACCCAAAAAGCCTTCACAGCTGCTGAATCCTTTGTCACAAACTATCAACTAATTCTTAACTCTAGTAAAACCAAACTAATGATCTTCTCTAATAATGAATCTGTTGTTCACACTTCCCCCTTCTTCATCCACTCATCAGACAAAACCATAATTGAACCAGTCTCACACACTAAACTTCTAGGTGTCATTATTGATAATCTAAAATTCGACAAACACCTAGCACAAGTCCTCAAGAAAACCCACATAAAACTAGGCTGACTACAGAGTGAAGTAATTCCTAACAAACTCAACTAGACAGTCCATCGCAAAGACACACCTAGTATCCACTATACTTTACACTCCCCCGTACTCATAAATCTAAAAAAAAAAAAAAATCTACCTAAACTAGAGGGCTGTTACAATAAAACGGCCAAATTCGACATTAACTCCCCATTCAGATCCCACCACTGTACTGCACTTCACCAACTAAAATGGGTACAACTACCTAACTTGCTCTCCCTCAATCAAATAACAACTACACACACCATAATATATCAGCCTCGTTCAGCCATACTGCAGTAGTAGGACCCCAAGATCTTCAAGCAAATCTCTATTGAACATTACAAGATCAAACATTTTTTTCAGAGACTCACTATACACTAATAAAATTGCCAAAATATGGAATACTGTACCTCAACAAATCATAAATACCAGAAACCCAACCACCTTTAAATATCTCCTGAAACAACATTTACCCAAGAACTGGCTCTGCCCATGCTTAGATCCTGACTGAGAATGACACCTCCCATGCTCCCTAGCCTTCATTCCTTCTGGCAACTATAATACTTTCATAAAAAGAAACTTAACAACCACTTTTTTTTTCTTTCTTCTCCTGTCTGTTCTTTTTTGTACATGAGCCTTCTTAAAACCATTGTATGCCATCTTTAAGCACAATTGCTAGTTAGTTTTTTTTTCTGTATAACTATTAATCAGTATCAGAATGTCCTTATTGCATTGCTGCTATCTGTTGAACTGTACATCTCTGAACCTTTGTATTACTCTTGGAACTTTATTGTATTGTAATCTTTTTGGACTGTATATCTCTTGATCTTTGTATTGTTCTTGGAGCTTTTCTCCCTGGGCCTCTGCTGAAAGTGGGCTTCTAGTCCAGTCGGACACTCCCGGTAAACAAATGTCTAAATAAAATAAATAAATAAGGTCCATTTGTATTCACTGAAGCAAACTGTATCACATTTGCAGACCATGCAAGTAAGAGTTGTAGTTTCTTGAAATCTAAACCATCATTTTCTTATCTGATATATACACCATCATCCAATGTTGTGTCAAAACTGACTTCTGTAGCGACTCTATGAACATACATATTTGTAAAAAATACTTTTGCAGGATAAGAATGAAGCAAATAAGATGACTTGTAAACCATAAGAATAAAGCTTGAAAGAAAGTTATAGGATACATAAATCCGAAATGCATTATGGCAGATAAAATGCATGGCATTAACAGCACTCCACATCAAAACACCTCATGGTGTCTGAATGTCATTCACCTTAGGTGTTGGTTAAGCGGAATGCATTTAACTGTATTTGTTAAAAAAGATCTAGTAAGTTATTTGTGTTATGGATCAAAATAACTTATTCATCTTCATGCTGCAATTGTAACTGAAAAAGTACACCCTAACACCATGCAGATTGGTTATATATAAATGTAGGATAGAGGAACACACTGAATACATTTCCAACATTACTGAATAGTCCCAGCATTAGATGAAATAATAGAAAAGCATTTTTTCTACTTGAATTTGTGCTTGCATACGTAGAAGTAAACTGAAAAAATATGTTGTTAGGAAACACCACCCAAAACAAAGCCCAAGCATTATCTAAACAGCTTGAAATTCATGGTGTAATGCTTCATCTAAGAGAAAACCGTAATAAATGTTTAAAAGGCATCTGGAAATATTTTATTGAAAACTCGTTTGTGTCCATTGTGAATTCTCCACCCATGTCTAATTTCAGTTTTGCCAGGAACTTCACTAGCATTTTTTGTATTAAAAGTTGTGCGTAGTTTTAGTCAGTAGCATTTGGACTTAATTTCCTCAACTAAATCTGTAGAAAAGATTAAGATAGATTATGTCTGTATAAAGTTGTTTCATGTGTTTTGAAAGCACACAGCACCCATATTGTTGTGACAATCTAGTAGATCAGTAATTTTATATAGACGGACTGAAATGGCTGACTTGCTTTGTGCACTGTGAGAGTGATGATTATCACCTATGCATAGGAAGTCAACCAGAGATGTTGGAATGTGATGAAGAATAACACCACATTACAATTGCTTAAAGGCAGAAAGAGGTTATAAGTCTGTGTAATTTGCCTTTTAAGTGCATTTAACGTTGTATCTTCCATGCATTACTTTCTTCCCCCTAACCTTTTTTCCCACCAGTCCAATGCCCTCTTGAATGTCATTGTGGTTTCCTTATCTTCCACCCATTGCAGCAATGCACTCCATGAGTTAGTAACCTTCTCTGTCAGAGGTACTGTCAGAGTCCCAGAGAGTTAATAACCTTCTCTATCAGAGGTACTGTCAGAGTCCCAGGGAGTCAGTAACCTTCTCTAGCAGAGTCCCAGGGAGTCGGTAACCTTCTCTAGCAGAGTCCCAGGGAGTCGGTAACCTTCTCTAGCAGAGTCCCAGGGAGTCGGTAACCTTCTCTAGCAGAGTCCCAGGGAGTCGGTAACCTTCTCTAGCAGAGTCCCAGGAGTCGGTAATCTTCTCTAGCACAGTCTCCGGGAGTCGGTAACCTTCTCTAGCAGAGTCCCAGGGAGTCGGTAACCTTCTCTAGCAGAGTCCCAGGGAGTCGGTAACCTTCTCTAGCAGAGTCCCAGGGAGTCGGTAACCTTCTCTAGCAGAGTCCCAGGGAGTCCCAGGGAGTCGGTAACCTTCTCTAGCAGAGTCCCAGGGAGTCGGTAACCTTCTCTAGCAGAGGTACTGTCAGAGTCCCAGGGAGTTGTTTGTCTCTACAATCTGCTGCTTTTGCCATCCTCCTTTCCCCTCGTCCTTCCTGTTCAGAATAAGTTTTTTTACATCTATCTGGCGCAGTCTTGTGCACAGATATTACACGCCCTCCTGTATATGCTGGTCCCAAATGACAAGAGCGGTGGCTTTTTGAACTTCTGGCCGTATCCTTTCTACACTCCTCCACAGCTTTTTTTTCTGGTAGCTTCCTTCTGGTTTCCTTCCAAAAGCCCAATGTTCCTTGCCTTATGTATCCCCTCAGAACTGCACACAGTGCTTAAAGTATTGTCAGACTGAAATTATGATCTCTTTGTGTGGAATTAACTTTTCTGAGGAAGTGACCCAGCCTTCTGTTTGCTACTTTCCCTATGATCTCACTCCACTTCTAGTGATGCAGTCCAGGTTTGCCTCCCCTCCTTACTAATTTCCTCCTCTGTTACCATCAGTTGCAGTCCTCCAAACTGATGCTTTATACCAGGATTGCTGTAGTCTACTTGCAGTAGTTTACTTTTGTTTGCATTTAGCCTCAAATGCCATCTTTCTGCCCATTTATTCATCTTTTCCAAATTCCTCACTATTAGTCTTTTCCCCCATTCCCCACTGCTGTACCTATATTTGTGTAATTTTTATTTATTTATTTATTCATTTAACATTTGCTTACCGGGAAAGTCCGAATTGGAACAAGCCAATTTTTAGTGGATGTCCAGGGAGAAATGCTCCAGATGCATGTCTTTGTAATGTGAGAGAAAACTGGAGCACCCAGAGGAAACCCACACGAATGCAGGGAGGACATGCAGATTCTGCACAGATGGCATCCTAGCCGAGAATTGAACTGGAGAACCTCTTGCTGTGAGTTGACAGTGCAAACCCCTGCAACACTGCGCTGTCCATCATCATCAAATAGATCAGTTCTGTTCTGCATTTCCTCAGATATGACTGACACAATCACACTAAAGAGCACTGGAGCCAGACCCCTGAAGTACTTCATAAGTCACTTTCCATAGTGCCTTTTTTCTTAGGCAATGCCAAATTGACAAACCTTCTGACATAGCAAAACCAGCCAAAGGCAATCAGTAGGTGTCACTGCTCAGTGCCTGGAGTATTAACAAGAAACACCACCCTCTCCAAGCCCTTCTCACCCTGGAGAATGCAGACATCTGTGCAGTTACTGAGACGTGGTTTAAAGCCACAGAGAACACTGCAGTAAGACAGGGTTACAATGCCTTCCACACATTTAGGCCAGCTGCTGTGTAGGCAGGGACTAAAAGGGGGAGATATCTCAATCTACATAAAAATGAGCACCTCAAGGCTGGTTAAACAAGGTGATGTACTTGAGCTTCTCCATGTCATAATTAAAATACGTAAAGCCCTATACCATATCCTTGCAAGAGGGGTCCCTCTATGACCCAGGAAACCCAAAGCTTAGATGTACTGGAGTCACTCGCCATTCCAACCATATGCCATATTCATGGGCAACTTTAACAACTCCACCATTGAATAGGAACTGGAAATCGCACACAACCCCAAACATGCAAGCCCATCTAGCCATCAACTTTGAAAATATAAACACCCTGGATCTGATAGTCCAGATGCCCACTAGGGAAGCAAATGTACTGCACTTGGTCCTCACAAACATGGGAGAAGACTGCAACCCCCATTGTAACATCCTCACTGGTAAGGTCAGACCATAAAGCGGTTTCCTTCAAAATGAAAATAAAGCCTGTGTCCTAGGCTAACCTTGTAGAAGCTAGAAACTCATCTAAGGCAAACTTCCTATTATTAAGTAGTAACCTGGCTAAATTTCAAGACCCCTGCAAAAAAATCCTGAGAAAGCAGCTGCCTTTGTGGAATTGTTCACAAACCTCTGTACACTCATGTTAATAGATGCATTAAGAGAGATGTACCTACTAGGAATAAGAGAAAAGCCATATAGGACACCACAGATAGGTTTATTCTACAGTTTAAATACACAGGCTTCTCGAAATAATAGTTTGCTTTCGCAACGCTTTAATGGGTGTTAAAAGATGCTCAAAAGAACAAACAATGTTTAAATACTCAAACATAAAATGACGTATGACGTCAATAAAATCTTAAACACACAATGCATTTCTTATACATCTCTTAGAAATAAAATGAGTAAATGAGCCAGAATTTAAAAAAAGATATAAAGTTTTAAAAAAAGTAGACTAGGATTATGCTTTCAGAATACATCTAGCATTTACAATATTATTCAAACCCAGGCAAAAACAAAGCCACTGCACCAGATAAAGTCCAGACCAGGCGCCAAAAATATAATGCCAGAATTCCATAGGGAACATATATATTACAGCAGCATTGGAGACACCAGAAGTGCTGTTGCCAAACATATTGTTGAAGAAGCTACCATCCATAAATTTGTATTTTTCATCATAGAGATCTTGTCAAGCACTATAAGGTTGGGGAATAATAGGAACATACTTGAAAAGATTGAGCAAAAATGGATTGTTTTGTTACAAGCTGATAAGGGCATGGGTTTGAATGAAGCTTTGTCACTCAAACCCTTTTTAAGGGACAAAAGGCTTAGATATATTTGCTAACCTCCCCCCTCCTTTTTGTTGTGGCTGTTAGACATGCATTTTATGTAGAAGTTGCAGGTGTGTCTGCTTATATACATACATACACACACACACACATATATATATATGTGTGTGTGTGTGTGTGTATATTTTTATATATTATTTATTTATGAATTTTTTCTGTTTTTATTGTGTTTTATATACCCACATATTGTTTATGTGAGCAGTATTTAGTTATGATGTTTGGTTTTGTTTATATTGACTTTTTTATATATTTTTTGTTTTTTGAACATCTTAGTAGACTGATGAGTGTTTATGTAGTAGTTTTAAGTTTTTTATTGTAAACTTCATTTAATGTGTATACTTAGTATGTGGATGGCAGGACTGTTTTAGCCTTTGTTGACACAGTTCAGCATTAAATTTTCTAAAACTGTATATTTGCAACAGCATGATGAAATGGTTTATGTATGATGTATATTACACTGTTTAGATATCTGCAATATACAGTGGATATAAAAAGCTTACACACCACTGTTAAAATGTCAGGTGTTTGTGATGTAAAAAATGAGACAACAATAAATCATTTCAAAACTTTTCCCACCTTTAATGCGACATATAAGATGCACAATTTAATTGAAAAACAAAGAAATCTGTTAGGGGAAAATATAAAAAATAAAAAAAAATGTACAATAAGCTGGTTGCACAAGTGTGCACACCCGTAAACTAATACTTTGTGAGGCACCTTTTGATTTAATTAAAACATTCAGTCTTCTTGGGTATACACCTGCCATAAGTTAAAGAGACTCTGATTAACCCCAAATAAAGTTAAACTGTCCTAGTAGAATTTTCCTGACATTTACTCAGTTGCCTGCTACAGCAAAAGCCATGGTTCGCAGAGAGCTTACAAAGCATCAAAGGGATCTCATTGTTGAAAGATATCAGTCAGGAGAAGGGTACAAAAAAATTTCCACAGCATTGGATATATCATGGAACACAGTGAAGACAGTCCAAAAAGTGGAGAAAATATAGTACGACAGTGATGTTGCAAAGAACTGGACGTCCCTCCAAAATTGATGAAAAGACAAGATGAAAACTGGTCAGGGAGGCTGGACTAGTGGATGGGAAATCAGAAATTCACCCCTGGTTTGGTTCCTGTGTCTCTAATGGACAAAGGCAGCCTTTAAATTTTTGACCACTTGTGCTTTAGCTTGCATATAACCCTAAAACATACCCGTAAAATGTAGGGGAAGAAACTTGTTTGATACATTTGGGAAGCATGGTTAGGCTGGTAAAGGCTCCTGTGGCTGTTAGTTAGTATATACCTATGAACCTATGAATTTATAATTTGGCAATTGTCTTTGTCATCACAACAACAACACACTGTGTCCTATCATTCAACTATGCAGCTCCCCAGTTCTTCAGTTCTGGCCCTTCACCTAACTTCTCCAGTTTTCCTGTCAGGATTCTGAGAGAGAACAAGTCAAAGGCTTTACTGAAGTACAGGAAGTGCACCTGTAACCAAATCATAAAACTCAGTCATGCTTGACTGACGCCTCCTTCTGGAAATGAACCCACATGGTTGCTAACCTTGGAGACTGTTGTTCTCAAGAAATGCTATTGCCTTCCCCTCAGGATTTCCTCCAAACTTTCCCTACCACTGTTATTTAAATAACAGACCTGTACTTAACATGATTTGCTTTACCCCCACCCCTAACACATACTTTGTACAAGGGTACCACAATTCTAGTACTGTGGCATATCTTTACCTACTAGTGAATTGTTGAAGATCACATGGGGGGGGGGGGCCTGCCAACGCACTGGCCATATTTTTGCAGGCTGTAGGAGGCAGCCCATTTAAAGATTTAAGTCTGACTTGGTCAAACCACTTACAATTATGTTACTGTGTTTGCTTTGTGTGTCAGTTAATTCAGTCTTTTAATTCTTTCAGTGTGATCACCAGCAGATGATTGATTGATTGATCCTTGGAGGAGGGTAAGACAAGAGCCGGCAGTGTGGTACCATGTACCTTCAGAGAAAGTTTGGCAATGCAGGTGGGTGGTTGGGGGGGTGCTTTGGGCTCACTAAGCCACCAGTAGATGGTAGCATTAATCACAAATGCATGTGAAAGGCACTGTTAGCCTCAGCAGTGATGTGAATTTCTTGTCCACCTGCAAAACAGTGAGTTTAGAGCAGTCATAAATGCGTTATTAGGGTGCTGACAAATGACACAAGCAATCCTTATGTACCTGGATGATGGCCCTTCAGCACAGCTCTCACCCCATGGTTGTGGGTTCTAGATGGTGGCCCATCAGAACAGCTCTCACTCCTGTGATTCTGGGAATTTCCTCCAACAAGGTAATGAATGAGCCAAACTCCAATAGGTGGACATTGATGGTTGGCAGGCATGGCAAAAAGGGCCTATACAGGTGTATTGCAAACAGAGCTTCCTTTATGTCTTAATCCATTAGCCCAAACTCACTTCATGTACTGGTTTATTATTTTACAGGAAATTGATTAGTATTTTTTGTTTGTGTCTAACATAATTTATCAGGTATTAAAATGGCAGTGAATTGTGTGGGTTACAGTTTGCAACCTCTCTATCTTCCTTTAACTGCATTTATACATTTAAAGGTACTTCTCCTTCTGGAAATGTAAGGTCATTATCACTGTAAAAAAAAAAAAGAAAAAGTAAGCTAAACTGCTCAGAAGAGGTTGGGGTTGGTATAATGGTTAAAGTCTTTACCTCCCAGACACAATGTACAGGATTTGATTCTCACCTTTATAAGGGAAGTTGGTTAGGCTTAAATGAGCCAAACGGACAGGTAGCCTAGTAGTTAAACAATGAAGTTAATAACTGCATTCTGGTGTAAACCTTGTTTGTTATAAACAGTAATATGATAAGCTGATTTTTTTTTTTGTTTCTAATGTACTGAATCTAGGCATTTTCTGATAGAATTATATAAAATATAAACTGGTTTCCCTTATAGAGATTTGGTAGTCATAGTAATAGTGTGATTATTTTTAGAACACAGCATCTGCAAGTACAGAAAACCAATATGCAGTAAATAAGTGTGATTAGCTTAATAGAGAATGTGCTTGTATGGAACAAAAATTAACAAGAGGCTTGTTGAAATACCATAAACAGTTGAATGTATATAGATATTCAAGAGAATGAACTTGCTTAAGGGAAATGGCTAAAACAGCAGAAAAAAGTTACAAACTATCCTATCAGTGAAAGAACATTTTGGCCTACTGAGAACTGTTTTTTCTCTGGATGAGATAAGAATGCAGGCAAAGAATGCTTCAGTACAGGAAAACAATGTTTTTTCATCAAGGATAACGTTTTGAAACTAGGTAAAACTGGCTGTAAAAGACTAGCTGGTGGACATTTTTGTAATCTGAGTCAGCTGTGAAGTGCAGTGTATCTGACAGTGATCTGTGCTGTAAAGAAAATGTTTATAGTCACACAGTAGTGCTTGGTCAGCTTGTTTGAATAAACTCTTCAGCATATGAATATGCAGTTATACAGTTAGTCTGTGTACCTGCTGAGAATTCAGTTTAACATTATCAATGAAGGGAGAATCACAGGGTTGGGGAAGGTACTTTCCATGTTTTTTTTTTTTTACTTGCACACTGGACTTTATTTTTAATGAGAGTCATGTTTCGATATAAAAACATGAGTGATCAGCTGATCAATGATGCTGTTTAGTTGAATAGAAAACTTGTATTAAGCTATGGTGACCATGTTAAAAAAGCCATTTGATCCATTGAAATACTTCTTGGCCTGTGTAGAGAAGTGATATTATTTTGCTTGGGATACAGGTGTGTATTATGCAATGGGAACGGACATTCTGAACAGAAATGAGGACACTGGTCATAATACAGTAATTTAAGTAATAGGGTATGAAAGAATTATGTTGCACTCACCGTTTTTAATCACACACTTCATTTGTTGTCTGCAGTCTGCATGAATACTTTAGAAGGGATATTATTACTCATAAAATCAGCAAAAATATGTTGGCCGTGTAAAGAATTTACTTATATGATTTTATCATGTTTTAATATTGTATTTCTTAATTGAGTAAGATGTTTCTATATTTTAGGCAGCAAAAATGTATGGTACTTACGGGTTTACGATACTCATTTTGTACCAGGATAATACATTATGACACAGAGGGGAATGGAAAGATAGAGTGTATTCGATGTCAAGAGATTGCTACTTAGGTCTCATAAGGTATTTCCAAGTATGTGGCTCCTACATGTCATGCTGCTGTAAACTGATAGAGGCAGTTTGCCCCTGTTTGGGAGGGCAACTTGTTAATATTTCTATGTAGCTTGCAGCCATGTTGTTTGTTTTTTTCCCCACTGTTTATATTGGTAGTATGTTCTGTCTATTACCATTTGAAAATTCCGTGCAGTTTATTAATGACTGTGGGGAGACCCACCAGTGATACCACTGTCAGCATGTTTTTTTCATGTTTTAACTTTGAATAATAGTGTTAATTAGTTGACTTATTCCCAAAAGAAGGCATGCATACATGCATGCTGCAATAAAAGGTACAGGTCCGAGTTTGTCTGCCTGTGAGAGACCACTTTGTTTGGTGACGAGCATAACAAACTGATAAAGCATCTTTATGTTGAAGAGGTGTAACCATCTTTTTTCATCACCTTTATTGAATTATCACTTGTGACATAGGGAAACTTACATTTATATAAAAGTAATCAAACTGTATTAACAAGTTTACATTTACAAGCATTATGCTTTACATATGTTGTTATGGATCATATTATCTAAACAGTATTATATAAATTATTCAGTGACTGCCTTCTCTTGAACCTCATTCTTTTTCTGCATGAATTGTTCCAAAATTTCCATTTTTTAACAAGAAACCATAGGCAATCTTACATTTGTATAAATGAAAACAAAACATATTGACGTATTTTTAGTTGCAGATATACATCACTTATAATGTATCCCAT
This sequence comes from Protopterus annectens, assembly GCF_019279795.1. NCBI lineage: Eukaryota > Metazoa > Chordata > Ceratodontiformes > Protopteridae > Protopterus > Protopterus annectens. Next base: position 1,965,257,861 of record NC_056728.1, read on the forward strand.
CATTGTCAGTCAGAATTACATAGCTTATTCAAATCCTGCCTTCTTTTAAACCTCATTCCTCCTCCAGAAGATATGTACCTATCTTATCCAGGTGGGAAAAACATGGGGTATGCACATTAATAGCCAGAGGTTCATTGTTTTGATCAGGTGGGAAGACAGATGATGTATAAAGATAGGCTTGAGGACCACAGGTTCTTACTTGCATGTTTGGATTCTCCCTCAGGCATGAGTTAAATCAACCTGTGGAATATGATGTACGAGTGGATGGCATTCCTTAAGAGAATGACAGTATGACTGAAGAACTGGAATCTGGTTCAATGAAAAAGGAGGTTCAGTGATCTGTAGGCTAGCAGTCTGGCTTTAGGTAAATAACATGTCTAAATATTTAGTCAGTGTGGGTGTAGGAGACACCCATATGAATTTGGGATTGCTGCCTGAGATTTTTGTCTGTTATTCTCTCTGCTACAAAAATGTATCTGTCGTCAACAAAGCCTTTATCTCTTGAGCTTTAGTGAATTATCAATGGCATGGAAGCTACTATCTGTTAACCGGACCATTCATTTTTTTAATTTATTTATAAAATTTGGAAGAGATGATATTAAAAGCATTGGCTGTTGAATTTTAGAGGGAACATTTTTAAGAATCGGCTAGTAGAAATTTCCCTGAAGTGGGGAGTCCTAGACGGTGAACAGGAAATGTCATTGTCTATCTAGTGAGCTGGATTTAAGTGGCACTAAACAGATTGATTTAAAGTTGTTCATCATCTAAAATGGAGGGATACTGGTAAGAGGTTGAGGGAATTTCAGGAGTGGAATTTGTTTTCCAGTCCCTCTTTGAGGGGAACAACCCAGAGTTTTTATGGAAATTGAAAAAAACTTAAATAAGTTATTATTAGATTATTTGACAAGAAGGTAGATTTTACAAGAGGTTTCATAAGAACTATGTAGATTTAGAACTCATCTGCCTCAAAAATAGCCGACAATGCAACTGCATCTGCAGACAGACTGATCATTATGAGATAATGTAGATACTACATTAGTGGCATCCTCAAAGGGCATTTTAGAGTGTTTCAGAGCATCTGTAAAATGCATATTGCAGTAAACTACAGATCCAAGTAATAAAAATACTAGGCCAAGACTGCACTGCTCATTTTCACTTATCCCCATATTAACTGTGAGGAGGGGCATGTCTTGGAGACCTCAGCAGTGAGTGAGGAATTGACAACATTGAATTCCCCTGAGCTGTGGCAAGCTGATTGTATCAGACATATTGCCAGTTGTATTGCTTCCATTGGATAAGAACAGGTATATTACTAAATTTACAGAAACTAAACAAGTACACCTTCACATGGGTGATGCTCCGGCTAGTTGGAAAAGGGTTATTATTTCAGGTATTCCTAGGCCTGGAAAAGACCTCTCCTGGTCACATCCTTTAGACCAGTATCTGTCTTAAAACATGACTGTAAGATGTATATAGTTTGTCATCAAGTTTTTCCAGGCTATTGTTTGAAATAGTCAACATAAAGCAGCGTGAATTTGTATGAGGCAGATATTTGGAGGGGTTGGAGTTTGCAAAATGGTTAAGGTATCTACCTCACAGACACAAGGTACAGTATGTAATTTTTATGTCTGGTCACTGTCTGGTTATCGGCTAGGCATATAATAGTCTGTAGACTGGTTTGCTTAATATATTTTAGGTTTGGGTATTGGCATAATGGGTAAGGTGTTAACCTCGCAGATATAAGGTCCAGAGTTTAATTCTCTGGGGTTGGGAGATGGCATGATAGTTAAGGTGTTTACCTTACAAACTCACCTTTAAATGAAAACTTGCTAGGCTTAAAATACCTCATAATGGCAGCTAGCTTAGTACTCGGCTATGAACCACTGAAATTAAATCAGTGATGCTCATGTAGGCCATGGATAGTTACAAGATGAGACTCCAGAATGGCATTTGATAAGGTGGAATGGATGACTTTCTATTCTGAAAGTGTTTGGCTGTCATGGATATTCATTGAGATGCTTTAGGGTATGTGCAGCATACCTATTAGCTGTCCATATTTTCACAGAATGTCCAGATTTCTGCCTCATGTTTTCGGTGTATTCCTCATAAAATTTGTAATTTTCTAGCAAATCACTAAGGATTGAAGTCGATAAGTAATGGCATACATTTGATTTCAGACTTTATATCCTTCACAAATTGCATGTTAACACAAATCATGTTAGTCCTGTTAGCCTAGCATTAAGCTTTATGTTTATAAGAACAATATTTAAAAACTGCCCATGTTTTGGGGCCTTTTATTCCCCATTATTTTAGGCTGTGCCCAGATTTCTTGGGATAAGAGGTTGAGAGGCATGGTGTGCAGTCGGCCTGTAACGAAAATTAAACTGAAGCAAAATTATGGCATGGTTTTCATTTGGAAAGGGACCAAGGCAGGAGTGCCTTGTGACTCCCTTGCTGTTAACACTTTGCTTGGAACCACTGGTCCATAAATTCAGAAGTCATGAGATTTCAGATTGCAGGTACAGGAAGAATGATTATAAAAGTTCTCTGTTAGTAGGTGACGTTTTAAATCTGTCAGAAGAACAGAAATTTTGATGTAGACAAGTTATTTGTTGAGCTTACTCAGTTTAGGAGTGCATTCATGATACTTACCAAATCAGGCAAAGTATAAAGCGCTGATGTTTAGTTACTTGTCAGTTAAAACTTTAAAGGGGAAGTAAGCATTTCTTTGGGACAACAGAAACTTAAATATCTAAGGACAGAAATAAGAGTCTAACTTGAACAAACTGTGGCATATGGAAAAGATAAGGGAAAAAAAAGGATTTTTTGCATGTTGAAATAATTTACTGTTAAGAGTTGTTCCCAGAAGGTTCAGGTCCTCCATGTATATTTTATGCAGCACAAACTATCTTTATTAAGTTAAAGGCTGTGACTGTGAATATATTATGGAATGGAAAGAGGTCTAGAAGAAGGGTTCTCTCCCGTTGGCTATTAGTGGGCCGGGAGCACCTATTTTTGAATTGTATTTTAGACTACTCAACTAAAATTGTTATGTAATCTGATGAAATCAGGCAATATTATTGACCACTTTAAAAAAAAAAAAAAAAAAAAAAAAAAAAAAAAGCTTCTGTCAGAAAGGGGTGGTCGTCTGGTAACCTTTGATTGCTTTCTTAGTCTTTGACTGTTTTACTTCGTTATGAATGTTTAATGGACCTTTGACAAGACTCTAACTGGGGATTGGATAAAGGATGTCAGTTGCCCTGGCAGCTCTACTTGTTGGGGTAAGACAGATTTGGAGGAAAGGGCTGGGGCTAGCCAGCGAGTCTGCCTAATTAAGTTTATTGTGACCATTTAATCACTGGAGGAAAAAAAAAACACAAGGACACAGAAACAGTTTAAGGGCAACTCTGGTTTGCTTCAGTATTATATTTTATAGCTAAATCACGCTACCTTCCGAAGTAAAATTGGTGACTATTCCTCATAAAGATAGACCCAATGGATCATATATATCTTGTCTAACCAAGACAAGAAGTCTGAAGCCAACCTTGCACTAGCTTCCACATTTTTCAGTCAACAAGGAGGTTAAGGAGTTGTTTAGGAGGGCTTGGAAGAGTGGTCTGGAGACTGCTACCATAAATGGATTGTAATAAGAGGAGTATGCGTTCCAGGTACACCACAAAGTCACAGAGAAATGGTCTGTGTGATCATTAGACCTTTTCATTTGGATACCCCTCAGTTTGTTTTCTAAGCCTTACCTCAAACATGCACACATCCCAGTGGAACGGTTTTAGTCATGTGATTATGATATTATATTTTTGATACTACTCTCTAGGTTTAAAGATTAAGGTTTAATGTTTAAAATGTTTGTTTTCAGCTTTATTTTCCCCTTCTTTCTTTGGCTAGTAAACAAGATTTTTGGCCAAATTACCTTTTTCATACTGAGTTGGTATGTCTAATAGCAAGAACTGATGTTCTACAAATTTTTTGCATGTGGTGTAATTGAATGTAATTTAAGTTAATTAAGATGGTGTGACATCCCTCACTCTGGGCCAGTAATCAAGGAGCCTGAATCTTTACTACTGGCACGGGAGAGGGACGTTCACCTAGAACAAAAATGGATACACTTACTATTTCCAGATGCAGCTCTCTGTATCAAACACAGTTTCCCTTAGCAGCACATAAGGAGCACACTCAGTCTGGGTTCTGGATTTCTCTATCTGTCTCCCTACAAGTCCCCAATAAGACTCCCCACTGGCACAGCTACAAAGTTGAGATCTCAGCCGAGTGTCAAAGCCAAGTTCTCCAGTACCCTCTCTGTGAAACAAGAACTTTGTGTCCCTGCTTCAAACATCTGACACACACACACTCTCTTTGAGATTTGATGTTCACACACACACACACACACACACACACACACACACACACACACACACACACACACACACACACCTACACCTGGAAAGGCTGGCACAGATTTACTAGCTATGCCCCCTTCTGCCCAGACTGTAAGGTAGTTATACCACCACCAGACACTCCAAAGCCAGCTACTCTGAGGCTCTTGCAAGGGTACCCAATTATACTGAGTGAAGTTAATATTAATACAAATGGTAGTTTGACCAACAGCAAGGCTTTCTGGAGCATTCAGAGCTGTCACCAGATATATGTAAGTACTCTCAGAGATTAAAAGATTCTCTAAAAGACCAGCCACAATGAAAAGTTTAAATATATTTAATAATAAATAAGAAAAGTGCATGAAAGTACTAGAAATCTATTTACACTAAACACCAGAGTTTCAATCACAGGAAATATTAAAATAACACAGACGAATAGATTCACACATGTACAGAAAAACAGTACTTAACTAATCTCACTGTATTTCCTGACTGATGTAAAGAATTACTATTTCATGATAAATTACTAGAACAAAGCAAGATGAAGTAGGCGAAGGACCTTCTCTGTCAGGTTCCAAAAATAGACTGCCATGAGACTTCAGTCTCACCTAGTATTAAAATATTTTTAGTGATGGATTACAGAATGAGATCATATACATCTGGTCATCTAATTTCTGGTTCCAATACTACCTCTCTTGGCTAGAAGCTGTCAGGATTTAGCACATATGTATCTATAATACACACATGCAGAGCCTTGCTAAGATCTGCTGCAGCCCCTGGAAGTCATAAAACAATTTCAAGACTCTACCCTTCCAGAGAAGCAATTAGTTCACTCCAAAGATAATGCATAAAGCTTCCTAGTACAGGCCTTTTGTCTCTGGCTGCATTGAGAACTGTAAGATACAATCTTTAGGGCCTAAGCCAGATAATTTAATTTCAAACTATTTTCAGAGTTACTTAGAATGAGATTAACCTCTTCTCTTCAAGTACCCTATGTTAAAACATATACATTTAAACAGTTACAATAATATACATATATATTTTTTCTGTCCAGCAGGGCACACTGTTGGTAAGTTTTTAACCCAAGCAGCTTTACAAATACATTTTTAAAACAAACATCTGTACACATCAGTTTAATATACAAATGACATATAATTCTTTACAAAATTCCAGCTAGCTGTGCTATATTATACATTACTGCCCTACGTCTCATGGTAAGTACCTCACATCATCACAGATGGCTTCAAAGTTACCTTATAATTAGGAAATGTATATATTATTGCTTTTAATTGAAAAGGGTTCTATGTTGAATTGTGTTTGACTATTGACTATTTTAATAAAACAGTTTACAATTTCTAGGTAAAGATTTACATTACATTGAGAGATGTAATTATGTACTTGTGTGCTTGTTCACAAAGTGGCGCATTTGATTGGTAATAGTTTATGTGCTTTTGATGTTAGCTAGAGCAAGTATGAGTGCATAGGGGTAGTATTCTAGTTAAAGGGATGACATTTTGGGCCACACAAAGTTGAGACTAAGGTATAAAAGGGCAGTAACTGAATAGGATAGAATCTGTTTTCAAATTGCTTTAGTAGTAGTTTAGTTTAGACATTGCATTTACTGAGTGGGTGTGATCTCTGCTATACAGCTTCATGGTACAAAGTTCAGTTTGGACGTCCAGTACCATTCTGTGATGATTTTTCAAGTTCTTTCACTGTCTCTGTGGATTTTCACTGGGTACCTCAGGTACTTCCTACATCCCAGAAAAAGAAATGTTGGGTGTTTAGGTGGTTGACTAGCTACTGTGAACTGTCCTATATTTTGCATTTATGCGAGCTCTTATGACCCAGGTCATAGCTGAATATACTCCAAAGTAGACTGGTTCAATTAGCAGGTTAAATGAATAAGTTTAAAACTTTAAAATGATTTTTGTGTATGAAATGGGGGCAAGGGTGTTTGTTGGTGATTTGAAAACCAAACTAGGAGGGTGCCTACCTCCATAGCACAGGATATATATAAGTATACAAGAGTGTGTACAAACAGTCTATATTGATGTTGCTTGACAGCAGGTGCCCTCTTATATGGTTATTTAAATGTTAAAGATATTACTTTGACAAGAATACAATTAATTTGCAGTGAGTATTTATTGTGGTTATTTAAATGATAAGGATGATAGCATTACTACTACAACTAACCTAGTGTGTGCTGCTTTACTCCAGTAACTCTCCCTCTGAATCCTCTGCTTAAAGCCAACATGTAGCATTGTATATTGACTTCTTTTCCCATTGCATTGTAACTTTGAGTAACTGTTGGAAGACGGGTCCTTTGTGAATTCTTGTTACTCCAGTTTTTATATAACGGTCATATAGGAATAATGCAGAAGACTGATTTCAGGCAGTTTCTATACTGATGTAAGTTAATTAGCACAAATTTATAAGACATATGTAAGTTGATGCTAGATGATTCTCAAATCCTGTATCAAGTAATCACTGTTTGGTAAGATACCAATGGAGTGGTCAGCAGTAATACATCTAGGAAGAGACCTAGATCCATCTTAAAGAGAACAGATAACTCCTATCTAAGCACATCAGGGGAGGAATCCTCATTTATGGACAATGACAGTGTCAGTACCAGGGACTCACCCAGTCGTAAAAAATCCAATACACCACACCCTTTAGATGTAGATGGAAGCGGCGGGGATGCCGCAAACACCAACATGGGGATAAGAATAAACTTAGTGGAAGGTTTGTTACAGACACTTCTGAAATAATTAATAATGTTGGTCAGAATGTGCTTAACTTATCTGATGTAATACTTACCAATGAACAAACTGGATTATTGAATAAAGGCCTTGGATTTGTACCCGGATTCTTTGCTGATGAATATAATATAGTCACTGATGTCTTGTCTTTTTGTCGTAGACTTAATCTCCAACTATTTTTTTCAGACAACTCTCAAAGATCTGAAGAATTCAGGTTTTACAAATCCGAATTTCAGCCACCTATGAACAAACATGTCTCTATATTTTAACAAACAGTTTTAAGAGACTTACATTTTCCACATAGGGAATCATGCATTCTGGGTCAGAACCTTTCCTCTTCTGAAATAGCTGCATTGGAACAACTTAGAAGCAACCACAATATAGTCATCTTACCAGCTGATAAAGGAGGGGCTGTGGTTGTCATGAATATGGGATATTATTTAAACGAGAGCAGGGGACAATTATCAAACACCAGATGTTACATGTTAATGTCCATAGACCCCACTCCTGTATTTAAGAAGGAGATTGACACATTTATAAGCCTAGCAGTAGAGGAAGGTATTATCAACAGTTCTACTCAAAATCATCTCACTGTTACTGATCCGCAGAAACAAATACTCTATCTACTTCCAAAAATTCACAAATCACTTTCTCAGCCTCTAGGTAGACCTATTGTGTCAGGTATAGGCTCTTTGACCGAACCTTTGTCAGCATTTTTAACTAAGTATCTAAAACCTTTACTGACTTCAGTCAGAGCTAGGATTCAAGACACAACACAATTTCTTCAAATAATATCTAACACCCAATTGGAACCTGGTTGGCTAATGTGCACCTTGGATGTAAAAGCATTATATACGAGTATTCCCCATTGGGCTGGTTTACAAGCTCTACATTATTGGTTGGAACATGCTGCCATATACCCTCCTGGATTTAACACTCTACTGGTATATATGGCAGAACATGTTCTGAACAAAAGTGTTTTTTACTTCCAGGGCGAATGCTACTGTCAATTGCAAGGTACTGCTATTGGAACTTCCTTTGCTCCCATATATGCGGATCTATTTATGGCCTTTTTCAAGGAATGCATGATCTGTGATCCCCTTCATAACCTTTGCCAAGTGGAAATAGACATCTGGCGTAGATATCTGGATGATTGCTGGATGGTGTGGCGGGCAGATGGGGCATATTTGCAGGAATTTTTGGAATACCTTAATGACAACTTGTGGGGTATTGAGTTTACTTTAACATCACATCATGACATTATTAATTTTTTGGATGTCACGGTTTATAGGAATGAGGATCATACTCTCAGTACCAAGACCTTTAGAAAATATCCTCAATACAATACCCTGCTCCATGCATCTAGTATGCACTCCCGCCACACCATTCGCAACATCCCCAAGTCACAATTTATGCGTATTAAAAGAATCAGTTCATCTGAACAGGAGTTTGAACATGCCAGACAAGACTTGTGTAAAAGGTTTTTGGATAGGGGATATAGGGAATCGGATATTGCCAGAGCTAGTGAATGGACTATTTCTCAGGATAGAGGCACATTGTTGGAGTATAAACAACGTAAGACCACACAAGAAAGTCATAATCTCAGGTTTGTGACTACTTATGGATGCAACCATAATGTTATCAGGGATGTATTAGATAATCATTGGAATATACTTTTGGCCAATGATGAACTTAGGAAATATTTAGGCCCCAAATGCCAATTCTCCTACAAACGTGGGAAAACATTGAGAGCTCTTTTTTCGCACTTCAGGCACAAGGAGAGTGGGGAAGCAGTATACCAACAAATGACAATGACTGGGGACAAACTACTGGGAATGTTCCCATGTGGACACTGTGGGTCATGCCAATTTGTGAGCAAATTGAAACAATTCACCAGTGCCAACACCAGCAGGGTATATGACTTACGGGTTTTTGGAAATTGTGGTAGCAGTTGGATAGTCTATTTAGCCACATGCAAATGCTCTGATTTTTATGTTGGCCAAACCTCCCGTTCATTGAGAATCAGGATGTCGGAGCACAGAAGTGATATCCGAAATAAAAGAGATACTAATGCCCTATATAGACACAGCATTAAACATGCCAATGCCGAGTTCATGTTCATGGTTATTGATAAAATAATTGGGGATAGAAGTAACCAACAGGGTTGGCACACAGTTCTGAACCATAAAGAAAAATATTGGATCATTAACTTAGGGGTGTTATTTTCCCCAGGACTTAATGACCGTTTATGAAGGACATTATGGATTTTCATGTCTATTTTGTTGATTTTTATGTATGCGTGTAGTATTTGTTCCATATATTATATGTTGTTTATATTCAACATATTTATGTATAATGGACTGGTTATATGCAATTCTAGTTATTGTACTCAAATATATATAAAAGTTTATAAGAGTATGACTTTTTAAGGCATATGCAGGACACCACAGTTGGTTATGTTTCTTTTTCTTTTTGTTGTTATGTATATCAAAGAATTTTATTGATCACATTTTGTGTTGATCACATATATGTGTAATTACACACACACACACACATACATATATATATATATATATAATGTGTGTGTGTGTATATATGTATATATATATATATATATATATGTGTATACATTTATATTTTTATATGTAGGTATGTTACCATATGTATAAATAATGTCTTCATATGTATTTTTTATTTTCACATGCATAGATATCAATACTTAAATGTGATTTCAGTTTACTGTTCTATTTGTAATGCTTTTGTATTACTTTTTTCAGTTTTTTATTTTCCGTGTTGAACCATGTCTTCCATTGGTTGGGGGTGGGTAAATATAGCCTAATTAGGAATATGTTTGTGATTTTGTTTCACTGAGGAAGGCTGGGTAGCCGAAACCGGTCTGAATAAAGTACATTTTTATTTACTTTACTTGGTCTACAAGTGCCTTATGTACTCTTCCTGCTGGCCTTTGGTGTTTTGAAAGGTTCATGGTTTGGCCGTGCATTCCGTACTTGCAGAGCGTTTGGTTGTTCTCGTACTGGACAGCATACTTGGGTGTGGAGAGAATTTCATTGTGTGTTCCTCACTAGATAACCAGTTACATCATGGGATTATTTGCATGACAGAGCATGCTGATGCTAGTGAAAGGTTTGTAGGCCATCCATGTAACTTTGACTAGCATTACCAAATTCCTTCATAGACTTATTAGCCCAGGGCAGTGTGTGTGTATGTGTGTGTGTGACTGATAGTCCACAGTATGTGTACATATTAATGCAGTATTTAATACTTCCCTTAAATTTCCCTGCATGTCTACCCACAGCAGAATAAATTCAACTAGGTTGTTTCAGTCTTCACTTTTGAGCCCCTTTTCCTTTAAACTGGCTGTCATTGAGGGGAGTGGATTGTGCCAGATGGAGGCATTTCCCTGGGTGTCAACTGACCTCACTACAAGTCTGCAAACTGACATGTCCTGAGCCAGGGTTACCTGTTTTCTCTCTTAGTTATATCCATGTTTCTCTAGTCATGATGTCTGTAACCTTCCTGATACTTAATACTAGGGAAACAGCCAGTTCAGCAGTTAGTGCAGAAAATTTAGCCTATTAGCCGTGAGTAAACCACTCCCTGTAGTCTCATGTTTGATTCCTTACTTGTTTGTCTTTCGGCTTTTCCCGGTTAGGTGTTGCCACAGCAGAACTCCGGTCCGCTAATGATTGGCAGTAGATCACGAATGTAGAGGTGCCAGCTCGACATTCAACCTACAAAGAAGGCACGTCCATTTACACATGTCTTTCGACCACCCACCCAACCGCAGGAAGGACATACAGACTCCATACAGAAGGCACTCCCCGCACTCCAGCCGAGAATCGAACAGGAGAACCTCTTGCTGTGAGGCAACAACGCTACCGCTGCACGACCACGGATTCATGTTTGATTCCTTACTACTTTTCAGCATTCACTTTCCACTGTGTTAATCTGAGTCACATGACCTAGCCAGATGGTCTTACTGCTCAGAAGAGGGTGGCTGCGCACATACATAGGCCTGTTCGTACTGCTCAGAAGAGGGTGGCTGCACACATACAAAGGCCTGTTCGATGCCTAGTTGACAGGGGAAGGCATTGATATGGTACTAGAACAGCTAAGCAGTCAGACAGCTATGTCTCAATCTCTTGCACCCTCACCTTTCTTCAGACATTAGCCAGTTGCAGTAGGTGATTATAACCCACAGTAAGTTGAGTTGGGGGAAACACTGTGGACCCTGTTTTTCTTTGGAGTTTGCATGTCCTCCTAGTGCCCATGTGGGTTTTCTCCAGCATGTCTGGTTTTCTGTCACATCCCAAAGGCAAACTGATCAGGGAAGTGGTGATCCCTCAAACTGCCCATAGGTGTGTGTGTGTGTGTGTGTGTGTGTGTGTGTGTGTGTGTGTGTGTGTGTGTGTGTGTGTGTGTATGCGCATGCGCCCTATAATAGAATCACCATCCATCACAGGTTCCATGCTTTACCATTGTGGCTAGGATGCAGCACTCCCATAATCCTTAATAGGGCACATTGTGTATTAGAAAAAGAATGACTACAGAGTGAGGATAGCTCACTTGACAAGTAATGTAAGCATACATCAGACATTAAATGGTTCGCAAATTAATTAACAAAAAGTATAATTTTGTGCAAGTCTGTTTTTCATCAGGGTGGCTGTGGCAGCAGTTTGTGCACACAGTTATCACGTGTTGTTTTTGCTGTGCAGCTTAAATTGAGTAATTAAACTGTGGTATGAAGAAAACTTCAGAAAAAAGTGTTTGATGTGTTGCAAAAACTACTTAGTAGTAGTAGAGTTGTTGTTGTATCTTTCGGCTTTTCCAGATTAGGGGTCGCCACAGCGGAACTCCGGTCTGCTAATGATTGGCAGTAGATTTTTACGTACCAAGTTGCCAGCTCTGACGCACAACCTTCAACGAAGGTACGCCCATTCACGCACGTCTCCACACACAAGACACTTTAGCTAGTAGTAGTAGAGTAAGGATTGTTAAGTGGGATTGTTAGACTTTAGTAGATATGTATGCTATCTCTCACAGAAATTCTAGTACATGGAACCTTGAATGTCTCTCAGTATGACAAATTTAAAAGCATAGTTTAAAATAAGAAAATCCCTATCAGTAAGTATGCTGTGTGTGACATACCTCACAACTGTCCAGAATTTTTGCCTAATATTTTTTATCTTTTTGTCATAATATTTATGGTTTTCTAACAAATCATTCAGGATTGAAGTTACTAAATAATAGCAGATATTTGAATTTCAGACCTTCTGTCCTTCAAAAAACATGCAGACTAATGCAAAACCTGTTATTCTCCCAACTTTATAAATTTATGAAATTAAAATCTGTCTCTGATTTTGGCCCTTTGTCTCACCATTACTTTTGGCTTTGTCCAGATTTCTTACACTAGGCATGTGAGAGGTACATTTTCCGATGTTATAACAGAATGGTACTGATGTTGTTTTTTTTTTTTTCATCTTTCATTGTAGAAATATGTCCAGTTGTTTTTACTGGAGAGAAATTTTAGGGTTAGTATTTCTTCAGCAGAGGATGTCAGTCACACTGTAGCAAATACAAATCGTGTTTTTCCCATGTGATTTGGAAATATTTTAGGATTGAGGATATTGTCTTTCTCCATTGGAGTTACATGTGCCACATATCACATGCTATGCTGAATGAATATTTTTTGCACTGATGTAACCAGTCATTATTTGTGCAGTAAAATAAAATCTACAGAAGAAAATGCAGTAAAGTAGAATGGCATTTGAGAAAGAAATTCATTCTTTAGTACAGTATGGTAATCAGGTTTTATAACTAATCTGTTATAAAACTGAACAAATAACTTTCAAGAACAAAACATGTGAACCTGTTTAACATTTTATGCACTGGGCAGTACTTTTCCAAAGGACACTGCCAATGTTTCGTTATTTGTGACTGTTGACAGCACATGTTTAGGTAACCTGTACCTTGACTTGGTCCTTCTGATGGAGATCTTTCTGGTCACCAAATTGGCCTAATTTTCAGTGTCACTGTACTCTTTTCTCCTGTACTGTCTGTATCTTTCACTTCAACAGCCTGTCATCCATGGCTCGGCGTCTTGCTTCTTCTGCTCTTTATGTCATGAATAATGATGTCTGTTTATATGATCTTATCTTTCTCTCATTTTATCTTTTGTATGAACTTGTTTAATTGTGATTATTTTAATAGCATGTCAGAAATATTGTTGTTGCATAAAGAAAATTAGAGCTTCAGTAAAATTGTAGCATTAGAGAGTTATTGTTAGTTATAAATGTAATATCATGTCACCTCTCCCCAGGCCTACCCTGAAAATGGGTTGTGCACAGTCAGTTTCCTGATTACCAAAGGCAAATAAATAAACCCCCTGGTTGAGATGTCAGATGAAGATTCCAACCACTGTCAGATGTGCAGCCCCTGCTCTGTTCTTGCCATTTGTAGTTTACTGATGACTGCATTTCTGGCCATTGTATGTGCTGCTTGGGTTAAAGAGAGACCATGCTACTACAACATGTACCAGCTGTTCAAATCGATGTAATATGGAGAGATTTTAAAAGGCTTTTAGTGCCTAATTCAACTTTAGAAATTCGCAGTCCGAGCAACAAACTGATGCAATCTGGTAATTTGTACTGAATTCCCCCAGAACCACAATGTATGACTCACTTTCATCCCTATTACTGATTTACCCCCACCCTGAGGACCCCAGAAAACCACATGGTTTAAGGATAGTTAGGGTGTGTGTGTGGGGGGGGGCTATCATGTGCTGATGCTGTAGGTGATTGTACTCCTTTTCACCTTTCAAACTAGAGATCCCAGATCCTGTTCCTAAAGTCCCTCTTTGCCATCCCAGGAGCTAACAGCGCTACTCAAGGAGGGTGCACTGGATGTAGAGGTTCAGGAAATGTTATTAGGGGAGATTATTAGCTGATAGTCAGCCGCCATTAGAAAAGACCCCCAAAAAAGTGACCCTTAATAGAAGAAGTCTTGAAACCTTACTTTCTAAACTATTGTTGGTCAAGGATTTGAGTATTTGCATTCTTTTCCTGGGGATTGAATAGTGGTGATTAAATTAAGAAGGGGGTAAATTGTTGTGGTGCTTGCATAAGAAAACAAATAAAATGCTTTCATTTGCCTTACATAAAGAACAGTGCAGATTCTTGCTATTCTTTCTGTACCTCCTGCTCACACATGATAAAACAGCTACATTTTTATCAGTGTTGTTATAGTTGTATTCATTTTAATGTTTTTATTTTTAAATATTTTAACTATAAACACTCCTCTTTCTTGCACCACATTGGCTGAGTCTTCTGTTAGACCTGGTAGTGACATCACTGAGGGGCTTCAGCTATTCAGATTTAATTTGATTATCCCAGCAGTGACATGTCACCTCTTGCCCTTCTTCTTTTCTAGTTCCCTGAACACAGCAGTAGATAAAAGCCTGTAGTCTCTGCTGATTTCATTTCACTGTTATTTAATGCACATCACTACAGACTGCATCTCTGTATGTTTTTGCTGGACATTGTTCTCTGATGATTAATACTTCACCATGTTAGCCATCACAGATGCTGAATGAAAAGTGATATTCTATCTGCTTCAGCATGGGTTTTCTCCAGGTATAATAACAAAACAGTTTCACTCATGTTTATACACTGCCTGTGTGAGAAACTGTATCAAAATCACATAGCGTACACATTTTTGCATATCTGTTTATTACTTTTTTAATTGCGTAAGTGAAACTGGTCAGGTGACCCAAGTCAAAATGGCCAATACAGTCTTTCAAGACATAACTGAAAACATGTACAACTGTAGAGTTATGTAAACAGCAGCTTGGCAAAAGTAGTCATTTAAGTTATTTAAACTTGGAAGACTTTCTGCCACATACAATTTATTGAAAGATATCAGAGAATTAAGCATATGATGTAAACTGTGCTAAGGCCAAGGGAGAATTCTGTCATTAAAGAGATTTGACACAGTTAGCCATTCAGTGTTTGTCAAGTTTTGGATTTAGGAGAAGTTGCTTGCTGTAAGATGGTTAGACAGTTACCTTCAAAACAGGATCCAGTTAGTCTGATGGACCAGTGCTACCTCCTTTCTTCTCTCTGTCCCTTTTCGAGTTTTTCAGGGGTGTGTCCTTGACCCCTTGCTCCTTTCTGTTTTTGTGAATGGCATGCATCTTCACTGTGACCCAGCCAGCATTATCCAGTATGCTGATGTGATGTTCTGCTCTGTTTCAATAACTTATGAAGTTACAAAACAAAAAAAAAACTTAAGCTGCAGTCATGACTTGATGAATCTGGGAATATGAAGACAGCAAAAACAAAAGCAGTGATTTCCTCATGATATAAATGTAAATAAAAAAAAAAAGGTTTCAGCTAAAATAATAAAGCTAATGTGCTTCTAGATGTGGAATCCTCTACTAACCTTTTGGGTGTCACTTTGGATCAACATTTTACATTTGACTGCATATTAAGTCAGTCACTCACAAAGCAGTTTATTATTGATCTTGGCAGAGCCGGATTGGCTAAACAGTTATATTCCTTTTACTTATTCACATATTTTCACCCAGCTCTGCTGTCTTCACTTGAATAGTGCTGTCACATGATGCATGTGTTAGAATCAGGACACCTTCAGATCTCGGCACTGTATCTCTCAAATTTCCATGCTGGTTAGGACTTGCAGAATTTGCTTCCATGCTGCTGTCACACTTGGTTCTCTTTCTTTCTGTTAAAACGTAATGTGACCAAACCCCTAATGGAGTGACATTAGCTTGCTTGCAAACTCTGTTTATCAGACTACCTTTTGCCAAAACCCCCTCTTCACAAAATCACTGGCATGAGTCAGTGTTCTCAGTTGGGACAATCTTCCTCTACCTTGTATCAAATTCTAGATAAATGTCTTTTTCAGGACAGCCCTGTTACCCAAAATATCTTCTTTCCAGTTTTCCTTTATACCCCAAATTTCCTGTTACTATTCTCTGTCTTCCATCCTTTTTGATGTTCTCTGCTTAATGTATGTTGTCAGCAGGAAACTACTGTCATAAAGTCTGTAGATGTTTGGCGGTAGTCAGTTGATTCCCTATATATCTATATCTATATACACCTATATCTAATCTATACCTGATTTAAGTAAATTGGACTGCTTACTGCTGGAATTATAGGGAGTACAGTAAATTCTCAGTTAACTGGAACTCAAGCAACCAGAAAAAAAAAAAATTGAAGAAATGCAGTACAATTTTCATGTGTTGCACTTTGTCCCCTCCCCCTGCAGAAATACACTTTACATTTTTAGAGTTTTAAAATGAAGATATGAATAAATTCACTCACTCCGTAACCTGAGAACAAGTCAAACCAGACAAATAGTATGGGGTACAGTATTAGTCAGACCTATTTTTAATAGTAATGCTCAAGCAACCAGAAACTACAGTTGTCTGGCATCTACCAATCCCCATGGGTGCCGGTTAACTGAGAGTTTCTTTTACTTTTATGTAAAAGACTGAATCTACCAGTGATCCGAAGTATAAATGTGTCTGTCTTGAATTTTGTAATTGTGAAACTTTTTATTCCCAAGCCTCTGCTGCTAATGGGCTATTCCGAGTCAGGCTTTCCCAGGGCTTTCCCATTTAACAAACTTAAAGGAGTAAACAAGTATTATAATAATAATAATCATAAACAGGAGAAGCGAAGGAAGAATGGGTAACCCACATCAGCATTAGCATGTCCTACTAGAATTACAAGAAACAGGACGCCCTTGTATGAGTACAGACTGGATCTAGTCAAAAAGAAGAAAGATCACGTGTGGGTTCGGTCAGCTTCCACTCTCCATAACAGACAAGCCACATCTTCCCAGGAAACAAGTTATAGAATGATGTGAACCGTGACCAGCTGAGAAGCGTTAGTGTGCTAACATATCAATTTTTACACAGCTGTGCAGTGCTCCATAATTAAAATTATTTAAAAAAAAATGGTACCTTGGAGCTGACACGTGCTGTGACCCAAATGTCATGCGTCAGCTTGACCTATGTGGGTAACAACTCATGTTGGGATTTGACTGGCATTTAGAACTTGCCAGTCTTCCTTTTCCAGTTAGACCTAACATGGCCAGCCTGCCTGTCACACAAGGTGGAATTTTAGCAGGCCCCTCGGGTATATGAGAATGGCTATTACAAAACCCATTCTAAGCATCAAGCCTCTATGGCATATAGAAAGTAAAGGTTGATTCAGAGATTTTTTTTTTTAACGTTGTTCCTTCTCAGTCGTACAGTGAACAGTGCAAGAAGTCACTGACCTCACTCCTTCACAATAAGTGGGCCTAGGTAGGCTGGCTCCCAGTTGTTTTAAGCACTGTAGGTTAAGCTCTGATTCACCACCATTCACCACTGAATATAAAAGAAGGTGTGACTGAATGACTTGTTAACTTTTTATTCCCACCCATTTGCCAGCTTTAGAAGGTAGAGGGCTTGGCACTAATTATGTTCCGTAAGACCCAGAGTGATTTGTGACCTCTGTGCTGAAGCAGCTAGCCAGGAAAGATAGAAGTGATCAGCCAGTGTTGGCCGTACCATTACAGGAAAAGGCCATTGGCAGTCACACAGTACGAGTGCCCCCTTGAGGACGTTCCAAGATTACAACTCTTGCATTAGTGACATAAGGGGCAGTAGCCTCCCAAAGAATGCACTCACTTTGGCTTGGATGTGGGTGCAGGAACATGAGCACTCCCAAGGCCTAAAATAGCAGTCCTTGTACAGCTCATTGTTGTCAACAGAGAAAGTGTTAAAGGCATTCAGAAGCATTCAAACCTATCTTTTAACCCCCCCCCCCCCCACTGCATGATTACTGTGCTTACCAGCTCATGCCTCCATCCTCTTTTCTCTTTGGATGCCAGAAGTCTGCATAATGAGTAAGAGAATAAGATGGGGACTTGATAGTCATATGGGAGAGTGAAATGGGGACCAAAAACAAATATTCTCACACTTGCCTGTTATTGCTGTCAGAAGTTCTGGAAGCTACCTGGCTGTAGATTTAGGTATCTGAACCTAGGCCTTGAAATAGATTCCTTGCATACCCAAAAGATCATAGCTGAATAAGCCAAAGTGACCCACCAATCTATAAGTTGTCCCAACTACTCAAAGTAGAGTGGCTGTCAAACATATGCAGTTGATTCTGTTATAGTGTATGAAAAAGTGAAGAACCAGGTACACCGCTTTCCCAGAGATCACTAACTGGTTAACCATACTATCAGAATAATGGCTGACAGAATCACAGACACTGATTCGCTGGTACTTACTGTGAATCTTCATAAGTTAAGTTAGTTGAACTCAGCAGTTCATGAGGGTTACTGCACATCAAAAGCCTCAATAGCTTATAGGACTATTGTCTTCTCTTCTTCCAGATGGTGGCTAATCACTGAAAATGGTTCTGATGTTTTTTAACACTGGAGTACTTGTAGGAATCATACCTGCAGCCTCAGTTCTGAAGCACTAAGCACAGTGACAGTGCTAGTATCATGAGCGTCTTTAAGTTAAGCATGTCTGAGGGAGGTGAGCTATTGGCAAGTCAACTTGAAAAATGATTACTGACCACTAGTAATGGCAGCATGGAAGATGACTGGATATGGGAGAAAAAATACAATGTTATTTTGCAGCACATTTTAAATAAAGGTATAAAGCTGTTCTTCTGTGACAGAGTTGTTGCTGTCTCACAGTACTTGGTTCTTCCGTTTGATTTGTGGTTGGGGTGCATTGCACGCAGGCTCTGAACATTCTCCTTGTGTGTTTGTTTCATGGTGCTTCAGTTTTGTCATACTGAAGCGTTGTGCATTGGCGGTCCTTCAGTTTTGCCGTACTGAAGCATTCCGTACATTGGCAGCCCTTCAGCTTTGTCGTACTGAAGCATTCCATGCATTGGCAGCCCTTCAGTTTGTCCATAGGTGTGTGTGTGCTGAATATGAATGTGTGTATCCTGTAATGGACTGGCACATCAGTTTCTCTGCTGAGTATTCATTGAGTGTTAAGATGGGTTCTGGCTTCCCTCTTGGTCCTGAACTTTATTAAGTGGGTAGTTAGAGAATAAATGCATAACTGACTGAATGAATGTACAGTTCTTTTATCTTTGGGTGGCCACTCCATGGTCATTTTCCAGCATAAACCCAAAATCTTTAGCCAAAGATTTTTTTTTTTATTAGGGAATCACAGGAAGTTCCAAATGACTTCCTTTTGCCTGTTAGTATATAATGAAACAAGGCAGGCCTTAGGTCTGTTTGACCAAGACACGTTGTATATATTTATTCTTGGTAGCTGAAGGATAGTCGGTAGTAGCACATTTCTATGCTTCCATGATGCAACATCCTGTAAATAAAATTAATTTCTTTATTCATCCTGTTAGACGAATAATAAAAGTGTGAATAATACATCTGGAGACTTTGTCATTTCTCAATAGTACATTTAGCTGGTTCCGAAAGTTGTTAATTTTTGTGGGTGGAACACTTTGCAATTTTAAAACAGATATATCTGAAACGAGTAGGTGTTGCAGCGATGATGCTGTTTGTAAAAACATATGTCTGAATAAGGAAATGGGCATTGTTTCAGATTTCCCATTTTGCAGACTGTGAAAAGTAGTATTACACTTGCCGAACTGGACAGTGTTTTAAAAAAAATGTAAAATATATATTAATTAGTTCATTTGATTAATACTAACCAACCATCAGGTTTGAATGAAAAGTGTTTCTCTGAGATTTTTACTGAAAAAAAGAGTTTAGGACATGAGTGACCGTATGTATAAACGGTGTGCATTGATAGTTTTTGTTGGATTCATTTAGATGTTACTGTGTGGGATACTTTTATTTGACAAAGTAATTATTCCCCAAGTTTATGTTGTTTCTACTCTGTGAATGTATTGAAGTTTTGTGGTCTCCAAAGGCAACTGTTTTCTTTGCTGCATTATGATATATACTTGAAGTCTCTAGTAACAATTTTACAGGAGTTAAACTGAGTCCTGAGATGATTGTAAAGAATGGAAAATTACACATGGCAGAGATTATACGGCTTGACTTCATTACGAGAGCTCTCTGAAAGTGCTGTCCTTTCTTCTTTCTGTAGGTATACTCCTGACTGATCCATCCTTCTGCCTTACCCATGTAAGTGTATTCAGTGTTAGACAGCATCAGTGAATCATGTTACACTTCATCTCCATTCACACTCCTGTTTTTGTCTCTCAGTCTTCAGCATATTTTAAGTTATCACTTAAATTGGGTTCACTACTAAATATCAAAATTCCACAGTCCCGACACTCTGAAAACAGAGGACCAGAATCTTGAGATTGCGGAATCTTGAACTAAAAAAAAAAGTAAAACACAATGCCAACTATTCTAATGTTTATGCTGGGGGGGGGGCAAGCCCCACTGCACCCCTACACACCCTGCAACTTAAATATACCAACTCCGAGATCGCACTACAGTGGCATGAATGGCAAAGTTCCAGTTCCGTACTGTACGGCAATCTTCATTCACTATTTTCGAGATTCCGCAATCTCAAGATTCTGGTCGTCGGTATTCAGAGTTTCGGGATTGTGGAATTTCGGTATTACGTAGTGAACTCCTTAAACTATATATAGTCTGTGCACGGTTTTGTTTTCTGTATCATTCTTGTGTACATTCAGTTTGTAAGCACACTTTATTATGAATCTGTTTTGTCAGGGCATCTTACTTTAAACTCTACTGGTACAGTGTCTGCATGCCTGCCGTTTTGTTTTTATTCTTTGCTGTGCATTGTGGTTGTGGCTTGGCTTCATTGCAGACAAAGCTGTGAGTGAACTGCTGTTCTTTTTTAGGGAGTTATGTAAAATTAGCCTGTCTCCTAGTATATTAGGTTCTGTTTCTGCATGATACTTGTATGTTTCATTTCTTTACAAGACCATGTAAGATGTATGGACCCTTTGTAAGTAAGGTTGCTGTTGGTCTGCCTCTTTAGGAGGGAAACTATAAAATTAGGCCATTTCCATCCATATACATTGCTGATATAATGTGAGTCGGTGTAACATTGTCACTACTTGCGTGTATTTTTGTATTGAGTATTGCTAGCATATGTGGCATTTCATAACTCAGAGTTATACATGAATAGTTATAGAAGAGTGAAACGCACAATAAAGTAAACACAATGAATAGCTGAAGCTTAATGCAAGCTTTGTTGACTTAAACACTCATGTTTTTAAGTACCTTTTGGACATGGCACACACTGAATTCCTGGAATAAGACTGCAGAAATGTTTGGGAGTCGAAATGCTGAACCTTTTGCTTTTGGATAAGCTTGGTAACTAAATCGTGCCTTCTAGCAGTTCTGTGTACTGTCATAGAAGACAGGCCGATTTGAACTTCATAGTGATTCATAAAGTTGACACTAGAGCTGAGAACAGAAGCGAGAGGATGTGAAGTATTTACAGTGCATATTTCACAAACGGCCTTTTTATGCTGTTCTCTTCATCTCGCCATGAGTTAATCACTCTCAGAATATCAAATGTCACATTTTCTAATACTGTCCACAATGGTGGTGTTTAAAAGGATGATGGATTCAAGCAAAGTTGTGATGAAATGTAACTGAATCCCATAGCATTCAGCCACAACTGATTTATGCTTGCATGGCATTGCTTTCACAGATGTCATGTTTATTTTCTTATTTTTTACTTTTTTTTTTTAAATGAAGATGCATGTTTTTGTTTCACTTTATGCATTTTGAGGCTGTACATAATAGTGCTAAAGCTGATGAGACTGCAGCAGTATTGGAGATGCTGTCTTCACATCTTCTGTGCCTTTTGTTAGCTGAAGCCAGTAAAAGATTGGACACCTGATGTGCAGCATGTCACCGCAGGCTGCTGCACTCCTTGGCTCTTGTCTGCTACATGACATGCTAAGTTATGTTTTTTTTCTGCCTGAGTTAATGGTAGTGTGGGATTTTCAACTTCAGGTTCAAGGCAGATGGGGCCCGGGGTCTCAGTTTAACATTTCATTCAAAGGACATTGCACCCAGGAGTGCATACTTCACTGCCATGGCAGTATTGCTAATGTTAATCCAAGCACCTGGTCTGCACATAGAATTCACATTCTTCTGATCTTTCAGTATCAGAGGTGAGTGTGTTAGAATACTACAGTAAAATACAGGCTGCAAGACCAAAAGGGAAATAAAGAGGCTAGCAATGAACTGTTAATGGAAGCTACCTTAATAGCACTGTGCAAACTTGCATGTAAACATGCTGTCAGATTAGCAGGTTGATGGTGATATTATGCTTTCAGTATATTTCTATAAGATGTACAGTCCCATCTTCTGTGGCAAAAATAAAGTGTAATCTGATTAGCAGGTTGATGGTGATATTATGCTTTCAGTATATTTCTATAAGATGTACAGTCCCATCTTCTGTGGCAAAAATAAAGTGTAATCTGATTAGCAGGTTGATGGTGATATTATGCTTTCAGTATATTTCTATAAGATGTACAGTCCCATCTTCTGTGGCAAAAATAAAGTGTAATCTGCTAAAAAGACACACAGACGCTGTACTGACTGACTGCCAGTTGTTAACTACTAAAGTACATTTTGGTGCATCTCTGCTTGTGTCATATGGGGTAGTGTGACTGTAATGACACTAGGCAAGTTGGCTTGGCACTCTTTTTCACAGGACTTGAACAACATGCCTGTCAATGTATGATCTTTTTCAAATGTGTACTTGTTCTGACAGCATGCAGTTATTCACATTTGCAGAATCTCCTTCCTGACCCAAAAATCTTTCTTCTTGGTGCTTATCATCTCTTCCACAGCAATCTGTGAAGTGTAAACATTTTCAGTGTAATGTGGGTATTTGGTATTCTGAAAAGACACGTTTGTTCTGCGCCTTAACTCAAAGTGCTATTGCAAGTTTTTTTTTCACCTTTATCTTAACCATCTTAATATGGCCACCAGTTATCCACTTTTTACCATTTTTTTTTACTATTTTTGCACATGGAGTTGGGGTGTCACATTAATAGTAGCCATCATCTAGAGCCAGTGTTACACTGCTGGGCCATCTTACAATTAAAAAGCAATTAGCTCAATGTACCAGTCATACCCAAAAAATGACTTTGGAAAAATCATTCATTCATTCATTCTCCAGTACTTGCTTTATCACATTGAGTGTTGTGCCCTAAGTGGGACTCTCTCCTGGTGCTCACTGACAACATTGCAGAAAAACCAGGCTGGACTGGAAGTCAGTCCATTGCATGACTGTCAGACAGACTCACTCATATACTGTATACACACCTATGGCCAGTTTAGAAGATTGCAGGTTCACCTACAGTATGTCTTTGGGGTGCTGTGGGAAACCATTGCACCTAATGAAAATGCAGATGAACACAGTGCAGGGAAGACATGCAAACTCTGCTGACAGGGCAGTCCGTGGTGGGTGATGAAATGGAGAAAGGAGTGTTCCAAGACAACAGCTGTAGCATTGCACCACTGTGCCACCCCGTAGAAATATATCTGTGCCCAACATTTGTCAAGTCTGTGCTCTGATATTGCTGTAGCCTTGCTAATTTCTAATGACAAATTGTTCTGAGGCTGCGCAACAGCTTTTGAAATCTAGCATGATTTTGCCTTATGCTGGTCAGAATTGAAACCAAAGGCATACCTAACTCATTTAATAGTTTGGCAGTATTAAGTATTTTGTATAGTAAGAATAAGTCACCACACTCTAATATTTTAAAACCTGATTCTGAGGCATCAGTCGAGTGAGGAGTCTTAAAGAATTTTTGATAAAGCTTCTTTGGTCAGATTCCAGTTTTCTAATATTTCCTATGGACTCCATACTGAAACTGCATGTGCCAGTTTACTTCTTTAAGGTACTGCAAAAAGCAGTCAATAAGACTGATGTGTCTTGAGACTTCAGTATATATTAAAGTATACAAATAAGCTTGCAGACATAACAGAATTTTAGCCTGCATAATGGTTATCAGTAACAATAAAGCCCTTGTGAAATATATGTATTACTAGATAGAGTTGCATAATTTTATAAAAGATATGAGGTTGGATAACTTCATTTTTTTTCTCCCTCTGCCTTATGATCATCAAATCTCTTCCTACTGGACTCCAGTCTTTTATTCCTTAGTGGTGGGGAGTCCCCAGACCCCCTAGTGCAAGAACCATCCCAAAAGGCCATCATACAGTTAGACTTTGTGGTTGTTTTTGCCTTCTCTGGTATCCTGACAGTGAGGGGGGTTTATTTTTTGTCTAATCCTACCCCTGGGCTACATCACTGTAGAGGCTCATAATAACTTCCTACGTGGAGGCATCCTCCCTCACACCCACTTATGAAAGCCACCACCAACAGACTAGACATATGTATTCTAGACCCTCCTTCAAGGGAGCTGATGGGGTACTACTTGACCTGCTTTGTCCCCCACTTCTTCAAGGATAAGCATGCTCATCCTACTTTGACAGAGCTGTGAAGCACCCAGCTGTTGATTGAACATAGCTGACCTGGGCAGTAGACAGGACGTTATCCCTGTATGCCAACCATGCTGGCTACTGGATATCTTAGCAAAGTTAACAAATTAGTTTCCCCCAAAAGTGATAGAAATTCTATTCATTTTGGATGAACTATGCTATTTAAGTAAAACATCCTGCAGTTTTTCACTGTCAGCTGTTTTCCGAATGATAGTTTATCACCACTGTCATATTTTAGTGCGTTATTTCCTCTAGGATCGGATGAGTCTGTTTTGTTTAGTATAAGCTTATTATGTAGCCAAGACTATCCCTTGCAGAATATCTTACCACATTTTGTAATGCTTAAGTGGGTTTGGATTTGAACTTAACACCTTATGTTACTTAACAGCTCTGCAGTCCAGCTGCAGATTATGTCTGATGTTTTACAATTTAATAACTTAAATGCTTTCAAAGTCGAATTCCACTGGTCCTGCAGTCAGTGGTGGTAAGAGTTTTCCATATGAAATCTTATGCAACCAAGACTTTGATGCTGTTAAATGTATTTCCAAATAAAGAGGATACCTTCTCTAACTATCTCATTAATTCTCAAGACTTCACCTACCTCTGAAGACTTTAGCACTCTTTGAGTAAAACTCTGTCTCTTTCTTAGTATAGTTTTTGAAAGACCTGTTATCAGTTAACTTCAGTTTTCTACATGACCATTGTATCTACTGCAGGAGCAGTAATACAAGCAGGAAACTCCCTAGCACTTTAGTGTCTCTCCGGTGTAGTTTGTAGGTTGCATAAGGCATAATGACTCTATTGTAGCTTAGTGCAGGGCTCCCACTCATTGAGTACGTGTTGGACCAAATAGATCTAATTGGCCTAAGACGGGCTTTGCATGGAAGTGCTCCTTAATAACGCAGTGTTGTGTTTCTTCAGGTCCAGCATTTCTTTAGTCCCAGGATCAATTCCATGCTGTCATGGTGACTGACTTACAGAGCTGCAAATCTTAAACCATATCTTACAGGCAAATAGCATATGTTTATGCAAAGTACAGTGAACCTGATCTCTGAATCCGATTAAAAACAATAGAACAATCTGAAGTTTCCTTTCCATTTACTGCTGTACCATTCACTGTGGCAGATTTACCTCTGCCATTAAAATAGTGAAGCCATCATTGA
The DNA here is from genome assembly GCF_019279795.1 of Protopterus annectens. NCBI lineage: Eukaryota > Metazoa > Chordata > Ceratodontiformes > Protopteridae > Protopterus > Protopterus annectens. The sequence continues at coordinate 1,965,283,673 of NC_056728.1, forward strand.
CACTTGCAAATGGCACTTAAGTATTTTTCTGTGCTTGGGACACATGTTGGTACCCAGATTTCCCCATTTTTAAGCACAGATTTTTTTTTTCATTTTACAATACAGTAATTCAGAAATTGTACAAAAATAAATAAATAAAACTGCATTTTTTGTTTCGCCAGTCATTCAGCCAGTGTGCTACTTACTGATCCTTCCCTCAGTAACACATACTGAAATGTATCTAAATGCCTTAACCAGCAGACAGGCTGCGTGACATCCATCCTGCATTGAATGATATTCAGACTCCAAGCAGCTGCTGAACAGAAATGAACGTAAGTTGTTAAGCAAATGATTTCAGCTTATATGTCATGCTTGCAGTTAAAAATAAGCATTTCTCAAAAATACATATAAAGGTTATGCAAGAAAAACTGGCAAAAAGCATTTCAGTTTTGTAAATTATGAGCCCAGGATAGGAATTGCAGTGTTAAGGGCCAGAGATAAAATGATGTTTCATGTAGCATCAAGCAGGATTCATGTCATACCTCTCCACCTCTTAGTGCAAGAAATCTGGACAAAGCCATCAATAATACAGGGACAAAGGCCCAAACATAGAGATACTTTGTAAATATTGCTCTTACAAGCCCTTAGGAATTTGAGAGAATAACAGATTTTGCATTAGCATGAATTTTCTGAAGAGTATGAAGTCTGAAACTCAAATGCTGTCATTACTTTTTACTTCAACCCTTAATAATTTGCCATAAAAGCAAAATTTTATGAGTAACAGACCAAAAATATGAGGCAAATATCTGGACATTCTGCAAATATCTGTACAGCTGAGAGGTATGATTCATGCAAAGAAGTAAAAGTATATTGAAACTCATTAACTTCTAAAGCTGGGAAACTATCACCCGTCCAAATTTATTTAATTTTACATTTTGGCTTTTGTGATGTCATCATCTTCTTTCGACTGTTCCTGTTAGGGGTCGCATCAGCGGATCATCTGTTTCCATTTCTTCCTGACCTCTGCATCTTGCTCTATCACACCAACCACCCGCATGTCCTCTCTCAACACATCCATTAACCTTATCTTAGGCCTTCCTCTTTTCCTGTTTACCTGGTAGCTTCATCCTTAGCATCTTTTTCCCAATATACTCAGCATCCCTCCTCAGCACATGTCCAAACCAACGTAATCTTGCCTCTCTGGTTTTGTCTCCAAACCTTCCAACCTGGGCTGACCCTCTAATATACTTATTCCTAATCCTGTCCACCCTTGTCACACCCAGTGCAAATCTTAACATCTTTAACTCTGCCATATCCAGCTCTAACTCCTGCCTTTTTGTCAGTGCCACTGTCTCCAACCCATATAACATAGCTGGTCTCACTACTCTCTTGTAGACATTCCCTTTCACTCTTACTGGTACTCGTTTGTCACAAATGACTCCTGACACTCTTCTCCACCCACTCCATCCTGCCTGTAGTTTCTTCTTCACCTCTCTTCCACACTCACCATTACTCTGAACTATTGATCCCAAGTATTTAAACTCCTCCACCTTCACCACCTCTACTCCTTGCATCCTCACCATTCCTCTATCCTTCCTCTCATTCACACATATATATTCTGTCCTAGTCCTGCTGACCTTCATTCCTCTTCTCTCCAGAGCATATCTCCATCTCTCCAGGGTCTCCTCCACCTGTTCCCTACTCTCACTACAGATCACAATGTCATCTGCAAACATCATAGTCCAGGTCATGTGCTGTCTCTCTGTTGCCAGGCAGATAGAATCCATGTTTTTTGGTCTGTGCCATTTTTGTTTTTTGTTCTTTTCCTTTGTCACATGTCTCTCTTTCTAGACATAATTCATGGGAATACATAGTCCAGCACGAATTTGTTTTTACATTTTAGATTAGATTTTTAACAGTTCTTGGTCAATGAAAAGTTGAATATGATATTCTCAATCTTCATTTTATCCTTGACAGATGGGTTTGGTTCCGATGTCAGAACTGACAATGCCATTACTACAGCTCGCGCCAGCCAAAAACTCTCTTGCTCCACCTCTACCCAGAATCCCTCTCTCTCAATTACCTTGGATCTCGTTTGCCACTTCCAAAACAGTCACGTCTAGCTAATACTGTTTAACGTTAGTGGGTTTAGGTAAATTTTTATTGTCTCTTCTTACAGTTTCTGCTTCTTTTTCCCTGTAATCTTTCCATTTACACTTAGTGTATTTCTCAAGTATCATTGCTGATGCTTTTTCCTTTTACACTTCTGTGTATTTCCCGCTATCACTGTTGATAGTTCCTTTCCTCTCTCTTTCATAGAATTTTCTCGTCCCTGTACACACTTGTATACTTGTACAACTATCATTGGTGATAGTCCCTCTTTCTTTTATTTCCTTTAAGTATATAAAAACATATTAAAAATAATATTCTTTCTTTTGTCACTTTCCTTTCCTTGTAGTGTGTTTTTTTCAGTAGCTATTTTTTCTAGGCTCTTACTCACTTTCACATAGCTGAGAAGGGTAAGGGCCCCTCTGGTTTCAAAAATGCCAGAAGTCTGGCTATAAAATTCCCTCATCAGAGTTTCACTCTTTATGTGTTTATTGTCTTGGCCATCTCCCCTTACAAGAAGACTGCAGTATTTGTCACTTCTTTAGCCACTGAGCTCTTGTGGAAAGACGTAATTAACTTATGTTAAAAGGGCTACTTCCTTCAGCTTTTGGCGAAGTCTTATCTTTAGTAGATAAAGCAAAGACAGATGTCTCATCCCCTTGATCTGCATCTTCTCTGGCAAAAAACAAGAAAAGAAGTCTCTTGTTTCCAACCTCTCCATCGGGGTCCAAAAGCTAAAAAACTGAAGACTTCGGTTCCAAAAGTTTCCATGGAACCAAAGGCCTCTGCTGCTGGCAGTGTGATTATCATTCCGGCACCGATTGCCATTTTGAGCCCTTTGACGTTGAAGGCCTTGATACACAAAATTACTGCTGTCTCACCAACTAAGACTACATTGCCTAAAATTACATACTCACCTTCAATTGATCCTTTTGTTGGGGAGCTCCGTGAGGTTTTTTTTGGAGAGGCCTAAGTCCCCTTCTACGTTGTCAGTCTCCTCCATCAAAAGTCTTTCAGAACTTGACGTGGAGAGGCAAGTGAATTAAAATATTATGGGCTAGAGGGATTTCAGGCCCCTCTTCAGTTCCGACTCCTTCGGATCTTTGTACACAAACTTCTGTTACATCACTAACTACTCTTCCTCTAACCTCCACAGAGGTCTTAGGGTCCTCTGTTCCATATTTCCCTGTGCCTACTGTACCTGCACCAGAGTTGCTTGCTTCTTTGGAGCTGGTAGTTACCCTGAGCTCTTCAGTTATTTTTGAGCCAGAGACCTCCTAGAGCCTTGCTGCCTTGTCATTTCAGGGGGCAGGTCTTGACTCCAGGTTTTTCAGAGCTGTCCCTGTTCCTTGGAGCTTCGCCTCAAGTTAGTTTGGCTCTGGCTTTGGTCTTGAGGGTTGGTTCTTCGGAGTGGGGAGTGACCCCATTTCTGAGGTAGTCTTTCTCGGTTCCTGGCTTCATTTCCACTTCAGGGGATCCAGCCTTTGAAGCTATGCAGGGGACCCTTTCTCTTGCAGAGACTCAGTTGACACCTTCCTCCTCAGAACAGGTACCACCATCTAGTTCAGTTATTCCTTCTGCCTCTCCACTGGGCCAGCAGGTAATGAAACCGCAGGTGTCACAGGCTCAGGTACTTTCATCTTCTGATACCTCCCCAGATTATCCCCCTGAGGAGAGTCCTCAGAAAAAGAAGTGCAGGAGGAAGCATTTGGATTCCCCCAAGAATCTGTCACTGAAGACGCAGATTTCGATGAGGGGGAAGGGTCCCCATAGTTACCTCCTGAAAATGTCTTATTTGGAGACATTCTGGAAATTCTAAAACTGAGGAGTGGCTGGAAGTCCCAAAACCTTTCCTCTGAGGAATCTGTTTACCGGCAGGCTTTTGGCACCCACCCGTCTACCTCTTGTGTGACACTGCGCGCTGATGAACTCATTCAACTGTTTTCACAGAGGTCATGGAATGCTGCAGATACCATCGAGCCCATCCCCAAAAGACCTGATAAGATACTTTCTACTCCTGAAGATGAAAGGTTTTGGGCCAAGGGGTTAGCTGTAGATGCTATGGTCATAGCGGCCACCACTAAAAAGGAACTTGCTGAGGAGGCTTCCTCTGTCCATCTGCCTAACAGGGAGTCTTGGGCTATGGACAGATTTGGGAAGCAGGTCTAGACTTCATTGACCTTCACCATAAGGTCAGTGAATTTTTTTGGCACATTTCAGCAGACTCCAACAGAATCTGATTAAGGAGTTGTCAGACACCCTGGCGGGAACTGTAGCTGAGGGGGTCCAAGAGAAAGTGGTTTCCCAGTTAGCCACCCTCGAGTCTGTTTCCAGTTTGTCCATGAGGCTGATCACTTCTACAGCTGAAGGGACATCTAGAGCAGTGGGTACAAGCATAGCCATAAGGAGACATGCTTGGATGCGCCTATGTGATTTTGAAGTGCCATTCATGTCTTCTTTCATCAATGCTCCTTTTGACAGAATGTCCTTGTTTGGCTTGAAAGTAAGAGACATTATCCAGGTATGAGAAGGATGGTAAGACCCTTTCTGCTGTGGACATACATCCCCCCCCCCCCAAATGTTCGTTTCTAGGAACCAGAGGAGTGGTGAAAAAATGTGGTTCAAGAAATCCCTAGGGCCTTTCCAAGACAGACATGGAGGGAGTTCCACCATGGGCCAGAGGGGGAACCAAAATGGAAGACGATGCCCTCGCAGCACAGGTGGTCCGCAAAACCAGGGCTTCAGAGATTCCTATCCAGGGAAGCCCTTTCAGCATTCGTGAAAGGAGGCCCAATTGTCTTCCTCTGGAGGCAGTTGGGGGACACTTGTCCTTGCACCTAAACGCCTGGCTAAACATAACAGATTCCTGTGTGCAGTAGATCATATCCAGAGGCTATATCATTCCCTTTCCTCATTCACCCCCTGTAGTCAAGAAAGTCCCTGATGTTCCACCCAGTCAGAGGGATTCGGCAGTGCAAGAAATTCAAAAATTGCTGGACAAGAGTCATCCAGGAAGTCCCGCCACACCAGAAAGGATCCGGAACCTACTCCAAATTCTTTTTAGTGCCAAAACAGACAGGGACTTGAGAACAATTTTGGATCTCTGTATGGTGAGCAAATCTCTTCGGCAAACAAAGTTCTGCATGATCACGGTACAGTTTGTTCTCCCCTTTCTGAAGAAAGATGACGGGATGTGCTCAATAGACCTTAAGGATTCATATTTCCATATAAAGTTGGACAAATGCTCCTGAAAATTCCTCCACGTTCGGCTGGGAGACAGTTATTACCAATTCAGAGTACTACCCTTTGGTCTCACCACAGCTCCTAGGGTGTTCACCAGGTGCATGGTAGTAGTAGCAGCTCACTTGAGGCTACTAGGATTCTGAGTGTTTCCGTACTTGGAAAACTAGCTCATAACCGCTTCGACCAAGCATCAATTAATGGCAGACAGAGATTACACCCTCAACATCTGCACCCACCTGGGAAATACGGTAAATCTAGAAAAGTCACATTTAACCCGAAACACAAAATTTAGAATTTGTTGGGGCAGTTCTGAATACTCAAACAGTGGCATCACTTCCTGCAGAAGGAAATTGGAGAGCAGTGGTACAAGTTCAAAAGATAATCCACAGAAAGATGGTTGCAGCTCAACTAATCTTGCAAGCTCTATGGTTGATGGCAGCTTCTATAGCTCTAGTATCATTAGCCAGGTTACATATGAGAATTCTACAATGCCTACTAGCTTTCCAGTGGTCTATCCTTCATCAGCTGCTGTCAGATCAAGTCCTGATCACCAATTATTGCAAAATGGATCTTCTTTGGTGCGTACATTCCAAACAAATTCTCCAGGGTCATCCCTTTGGTCTATTGGAGTCCATGGCCATAGTGACCACTGACACCTCCCAGATGTGGTGGGGGTCAGTATCTGGGAAAGACAGGCGATCCAAGGCACTTGATCCCTATTAGTGGCCAATTAGCACATCGATGTCTTGGAGATAAGAGCGGTGCTTCTAGCATTGTAGGCCTTTCAGACAGCTCTTCCTCAGGGGACTATTGCAGTTCAGACAGACAGTATGACAATATGTCAGTGGTTTGGTACATCAGCAAGCAGGGAGGAACGAAGTCTTATCCCATTTGTTGTGAAGCCCTCAGACTGTGGCAGTGGGCAATGTCTTCCAACTGCTTTCTAATAGCAGTGCACATTCCAGGGAGTGTGATTGCAGACAAACTGAGCAGGTGCATCCTTCAGCCTTATTAGTGGTCTCTTAATTCAGAAGTGGTGAAGTTGCTATTCTGTCCTTGAGGTCAAACATGCTACAATCTGTTTGCCTCTCCCCTGAGCAACAAGTGCAGCAATTACTTTGCCGTCATTCCCCTTCCAGGGAAGTCGCCCAGAGACGCTATGTGCACAGTTGGTCTCCCGGTCTCCTGTATGCCTTTCCCCCAATATCTATTAATTCCAGAAATTTTACAGAAAGAACTCTGGTTGAAAAGCGCAGTAATCCTCATTGCTTCCTTTTGGCCTCAACAGATTTGGTTCCCCATTATTTGGCCTTATTTGATTCGACAACCTTGGATGCTGGACCCAGTACCAGATCTTCTGTCCCATCCATACGGTCTCATTCACCCAGATATTTTGAACCTTAAGCTAACTGCATGGCTCCTCCAATTCCATTAGTTGCCAGGCATCCTAATATTTCTTCTCCAGAATGGCACATACTTTTGTCAGCTCATAAACCTTCCACTAGAAAGTTATATTTTAGTAAGTGGAAGAGATTTACAATTTGGGCCCATGAAAAGCAAAATGATCCTTTTTCTGCTTCAGTAGAGCATGTTTTAGATTTTTTAGCCTCCCTGTTCAATACTGGAGCTTCTCCTTCCACCATCAGACTGCAGTTGCTGCAATTTCTAACTTTCACAGCAGTTTAGAAGAACGTTCTTTGTAAATCGTTCTTAAGAGGCACACTTTTATTAAAACCCCCATTCAAAGATCCCACACCTCCTTGGGACCTGAACTTAGTATTACAAGCCATAATATTCTCCCAATGTGATCTAAAGTTTTATCTTGGAAGACACTGTTTTTGGTAGCCATTACTTCTGCCAGGAGAATTTCAGAGATCCAGGCCCTATCGTTGGAACCTGTCTTTCTGATTTTCCATATGGATAGGGTCTCTTTATGAACAAACCCCTTCTTTCTACCCAAGGTAGTATCAGAGGCTAACATTAATCAGTCCAACAAAGGGGAATGTGCTTGCATTTATTAGACGTCCGTAGACAATTAAGTTTCTTCCTTCACAGAACAAAAGACACAAGACAATCAAGTCAACTGTTTTTCCAGTACAAAGTTGGGTAAAGCAGTCGGCAAGACTACTCTTTTTAAATGGTTGAAAGATTGCATTTCATTCTTCTATGATGAGAATAAGTTAACCTTCCTAGGCCCATTAAAGCACATTCTGCAAAGTCTATAGCCACTTCAGCAGTCTTTCAATCTAGAGCTTCAATGGATGATATTTGTGCAGCAGCTGCTTGGGCTTCTTCACATACCTGTATTACTCATTGCAAACTGGACTTCATCTCTAGGTGAAGATCATCCTTTGGCTTGATAGTGCTTAGGAATATTGTTCCATGAGTCCACTCAAGATTCTAGGTAGCTGGGGACGTCTTATCTGTCAAGGATGAATTGAAGATTGACAACATCTGATAAAGAAATTGTGTACTCACCATAACATTCCATCTGTGTTGCCTGTCTTCATTTATCCTCGACTTCCCTCCCTTCCATCCCACGACTTTTAAGATTTTTTGTTGCAATGGGTCATATGTTCTTGAATTATTATGATTATTCAAGCATAGTAGGTAAGGCTTCCAACTGACTTACTTCCTGTATGTGTATATACATAGATGTGTGTGTGTATATGTGTGTATGTATATATATATATATGTGTATGTAAATGTATGTGTATATATATATATATATATATATATATATGTAAATGTATGTATATAAATATAAATATAAAAATGTATGTATATAAATATAAATATAAATGTATGTATGTTTCATATGCTTCCATAATGTCTGCAAACTCGATGTGAGGTAATTGAGAGAGAGAGAGGGATTGTGGGTAGAGGTGATGCTCTAGACTGTTTAGCTAGTGCGAGCGGTAGTAATGGCTGAGTTGGTTCCAATATCGGAACCAAACCCATCTGTCAAGGATAAATGAAGATAGACAACACAGATGGAACTTTATGGTGAATACATAACTTCTTTATAATTGCCATTGCTTTTCTTAGTCATACTTGTGTAGTTCCTTCCTAAATATTAATGCATTCTCTGCACTGTTTGCAAGTTGCAGCTGTACAGCATATGTATATATATATATATATATATATATATATATATATGTAAAATGTGTATGTGTGTGTATGTATGTATATGTGTATATATGGGTCTACTACACTAAACCGACAGTACAAAACACTGACACAACAAGAACGAAACCACAAAAACACGAAAGTTCACATGCCCGACAAACCACAATCCCGACAGTTAACAAAACAAAAAGTTTGCTGTTCCACACAACACACACACAACACAAGCACACCAACAACCTAAAAACCTACACTACACCTTACACACAACTATCTATGCACTAACCTTAACCCAAACCCTAACCCTAAGGTCTGTCACTATCGCACACTTACCCGCACCCTAACTCACTTAATCCGCCCCTAACCCTCAAGTCCCTCACTATCGCACACTTACCGAGTCGCGCGCACACATTTCCCATGTCGGTGTTTTTGCTGTCGAGATTACAAGTTGTCTGTTATCTGCTCTTTCAGTCTTCTGGCTTCGGTGATGTGATTGTCGATCTTCCGAGCTGTCGGTCTACCATAGGGAACCCGTATCTATCTATATATCTACACACACACACACACACACACACACATTTTTTGCAGTATGGGAACAAAGCATGCTAAGTCAATAAATAAATACATAAAACAAAACTAAAAAGCATATGTTCATTTTTCTGACAGTGTTCCTTTCGAATTTGAGCAGTTTTATTGACTGCAGTTAATTATAAGTATAAGCCACCCATCAATCCACAATATTTTTTTCCCATTTTAACGCACAGGGTTGGGGTGTCACTTCAACAGTGACAATCATCTACAGCCTTTCTTTACACTGCCAGTTGGCTAGCATCCAGGTATCACTGTCCTTGCAGATTTATTATTGACACTTGAGAGTATAAGCCAAGATTTTTGCCAGTCTGCTTAAAAAAGTTTGCCAGTGCATACCAGAGCATGCAGGTTTCATATGAGAGTAAAACCTGGCAATAAGTGTACAGGTATGATCAATAAACAATTTACAGGTAGCGTTGTCGCCTCACAGCAAGACGTTGTCCCGTTTGATTCTCAGCTAGAGCGTCTACTGTGGAGACATGCATGAATGGGTGTACCTTCGTTGAAGGTTGTGCGTTAGGGCCGGCAATTCAGCATGTAAAAATCAACTGCCAATCATTAGCGGACCGGAGTTCCGCTGTGGCGACCCCTAACCGGGAAAAGCCGAAAGACACAACAACAACAGTCAGTTGTATCAAAGTATTTTCTATGCTTTTATAGGATGAAAATGGATTGACTTTTAGGTAGCTTTTGAATGTTTTTGCAGTTGAGAAAAATGGGAGTTAGACTTGTTATGGACAGACATTATTTGGAATGGATTAATTCAGAGAGTGAATTAAGAAAATGGCCCAAAGTTATAGTACTCATTAAAGTGAACATTTTAGGATAGAGAAGTCAGTGAATCATGTCAGAGGGACAAATGTGACTAAACAATAGTTTTATAGTGGAAAGGCATGTGTAGGTTTGAAATCTGACACGTCTCGTATGCTCATCTAATGCAAGAACTGAAGGCAAAGATAAAACATTCCCAGACTTCAGCTCCTCTCCTTATTTAGGATTCCTTGTTGCACTTTATGCTTGGGCTAAGTTTAAAATACTCTTTATGTCACTTGTTGGCAGCTTTAATTGGATTTTTATTTGGATTACTAATTATTTTCCATGGTTCTTCAGTCCTGTGTTTTTTTTCTGATACATTTCTCTTGTTTTGGTGACATTATTCCCATTGCACTGCTTTTTTAATCCACCTGCTCAGTTTGGCACAGTTGGCCTTCTGGGCAGATCCTTGGATATTTTTGTGGGTGCTTCTGTTGTGATTGTTTTGGCTTTTTTGGACTTTATCGCTGTTTTCTTGATGTTGATGTGTGACTACTTTAAGTAAACATAAATGTAAAAGATGGTTTTTAAATGTATATTGTGTGTAGACATGCCCCCCACAGACATACTAAATGCAGAGTATATCTGGGTGCTAGTTATTTGGATTAAGTTTCTTCTTTTTGCAACTACACTGATAAGGGAACAGTCATCAATAAAAATATAATAAACTGATTTCAAAGGGTCTTTTATCCAGTGGAGGGTCCCAGTGTCATGCTGTCTCTGCAGGACTTCCATACAATAAGGTCAAATCTAAATCTTTGAAAAGGAAAAAACCGTCGGGTTGTGCTGAGTGTTCCTCCCCCTTTTTCTCTGGTAGTCAGGATAGGGGAATCATCTACTGAAACTGGAGTTTCTAGTTTTCCAGTTAAAGATGTTCTACTCTGGGTACTAGAACCAAGTCGTTTCACAGGGAATGTTTTTTCTTCCCTTTCTAAAGTGGGACTTCTTAGGACTTCTCATTGCAACTCCCCCTTCTGTAGGTTATCTCTTCCAATGGGTCAGTTTTGGATATTGACTGTGAAAAGCTTTCCAGGGCTATATATCAAGCCCAATGGGTCCAGGACTCCTCCCATCCTCTTTCCATTCAGCGCTGGATCAGGAAAATATGCCACATTCTTTTGTTTCATTGCCCTTTTCATTAATCATCCTCTTGCTGCCTCACATTTCAAGGTCATTTATTCCCCTATAGCCTCCTACACTAACCAGAATGTATTTTAAGGACCAGTACAGCCACTGGTGTCAATGGTTTTAACACTGACATTTTTGGCACTTATGGCTTCTGTGACAGAGGAACTCAAGATGAGGTTCTTAGTGGCAGGTCCTGTACCAGTGGCTTTCAGTGCCTGTCTTGAAGTCAGTTTGAGGTCAGAGTGCTTAGCCTTAGAGCCATGGGAGCTGAATGTGTTTGTAATCATTTCCAGTATCTTAATCGCCAGGGATCAGTGTTGACTTTATACCAGATTCTGTGTAGGTTTGTGTTGTTCTTTCAACATTGGGGGGGGAGGGGAGTGGCAGTCATTGACAATTCGATTATGGATATTGGATTGTGTGCTGATGCTAAAAAATATTTTACAGAGGCCTCCCAAGGAGCCTGTTTTATAAGCAGCTTCACCTAATGGTTCCTTTCATTTGGTGCCTGAGTTCAGGAGAGCTTCCATATGCAATGATAGAGGAACTGCAAAATGGATACCTGTAGTTCAAGCTCAACTGTGCCACTGGGCTTCCTCCTCTGAATGCTCCTCGATGTGCTCCAAAAGGTCGTACAACAGGTGACACCTGTACTCCCCTTTGGAGTTTCCTGAGTCTGACATCAGCATCACCATTTATACTGACTCCCTGTTTTACTCCACTGATGTCCCCAAGTTTGGGGAAATTGCACTAGTTTTTGTTTTATTAAAAGTTTTGTGTGTTACAGGTTGACTGTTGTTTTCCTCTTGCTTTATTTTCCACATATTGGGTGGCGCAATGGTGCAGCGGTTAATGCTGTCGCCTCACAGCAAGAGGTTCTCCGGTTCGATTCTTGGTTGGGGTGCCTTCTGAGTTTGCATGTTCTCCCTACATTTGCGTGGGTTTCCTCCGGGTACTCCGGTTTCCTCCCACATTCTAAAGACATGCTTCTGGAGCGTTTCTCCCCGGGCCTCCGCTGAAAACAGGATCTGTGGATCCTAGTCGGACTTTCCCGGTCAACAAATGTTAAATAAAATAAAAAAAAAATATTCAATTGTTTTGGGAGATTTTGATAAAGGTTTTACAGCTGGTAAGTGATTGTAGCTGTACAACAGTTTAAGATCATAGACTCACTGGTGGTGTAGAGGAAGAAGGCCCAGCCTACAGCCCAGATGAATGGAGTTTGATTAGTGGTTTGGATGTTTGATGGTGAGGCAGTGAGGATGGATGTGCTTATCTTGTAGGGAAGAGAGTATGAGGCGTGGTGCTTCATCGAGTTCTGAAGGGGACCGGAGCTCAGAAGGAACACCAAGGCTACAGAAGAGGAAGGAGCTGAGCAGGCATGACTACAACATGTGGCAGCGCTGGGCATGCATTTGAGCCACTCTGCCCAGTCTGACAAAGTGTACATCATCATACAGGAAAAAGCCATTAGGGCCGGAGAAAATCTTGGCCCCCTACAGAATGATGGCACTCTCCTGGTAGCTCAACTATCACCCCCAGAAGTGAGTGATTCTAAAATAATGAAGCCCAGTGCTATTGACTAGTTCCTAGAGGGGGGTTTGTTGGTCAGAATGGTTGGTGCAGAACTAAAAAAAAATGTTTCCGGAGATAATGCAGATGATGTGAGAACAAGGGAGTTGGCTCAGAGTTGCTCCTACAGTCTCAAACCCTGTCTTGCAGGCGATCCTCATGTCTTTCTCCTGATCTTCCTGGGTAGTTCCCCATTGATGAGATTGCTACTCTCATCGCTACAGAGGCATTTTGAGAACAGAATGAGGTGGCTGTGATACCCCAAAAATGGATAAGAACCTTTGTTCCTCCCCAAGGATGCAGAATGTTGGTTAAAGAATTCCACTGTGTACTGCATAGTTGTTGCAGAATCCCTGAAGAAGGCTTTAACTCCCCAGATCCCAGTGCTACGTGCCTCCAGGTAAAGAGCTTGAGGAAGTAAACTGCTATATAAAGACGGTCTGTGCATTCTCTGACTTCTCTCTTAGGGCACTTAACTTAGCAGTCACAGGTGTTATGGCTGCATCAGATGATTTTGAATGAGAAGACACATTCATTGGGAAAGGTGTCAGATGAACTTTTGAACAAGCTTATCACTCCAATAGCTGCTTTTTCTGTGATGACCAACCTCATCATATACGTTTTACATAATGTCGAAGATGGTACAGCAAGGGTAGTGGGTACTGGCATGATTGTGTACCATTATGCCTGGTGTTGTTTTTTCACAGACTTTCAAAGGAATTTCAAGGTGTCCTGTATAAATGCTCCATTCGGTAGCAGTACACCTTTTTGGCCACAGGCTAAATTGGATGATAATGAAAAAAGAGGGAAGAACTATTTCAGCTGTTATCAGATTCCTGATTCCACACCACTCCTTCTCTAGGAAGCAAAAGAGTCCGTGCCAGAAATGGTTTTGGCATGGCCAACAAGAACAGTAGCTCAAAGACCCAAAATGGACACAGTAGTGGTTTCCATTCTGGGCACCAAACCAACAGCCAAAATGTAACAGCCAAGGACTTCTCAGTCTTCAGTCATGTGGACAGCAGTCTCCTTTATACTTTGCTTGACTTTTGCTTGTAGAAGTGGTTGGGGGGTTTATGGCCCTTCACCAATCAGCATGGATGGCTCACGTATAACAGGTGGATTTTAAACACAGTATCAGAGACTATGTAATCCCTTTCCTTGTCTCCCCAGATGCTAATCCTTCCTCATCCCAACGTTCTAACATGCCAAAAGAGGGGTGTAGTTGCTAAAAGTTGTCAACCACGTCAGAATAGAGCCATCCAGGAAATCCCACCACACCAAACATGGTCCGAGGGCCTCAGGCTCATCTTAGACTTAAGCAGCCTAAATCAGTGAGAAGCAAGGCAAATATTCTAAATGGTGACTATACAATCATTTTTTTCCTCCCTATCCAAAGGAGATTGGATGTGCTGTTTGGATCTCTAAGATGCACAGCTATGTATCAGAATTGTCAAGGGTTCATGAGATTCCTTCATTTTTGGATGGGAACCAGTCATTATCAGTTGTGGGGCTGTTCCCTTTCATATATTCCTCAGTTACCAAGGTGTTCACAAGGTGCATGGCCACAGCTGCAATCTTCTTGAGGCTGCTGAACTTGATCTTCCCTTACCGGAATGACTAGCTCATATCTACTGTGTAGAGAAACTGGCCAGAACCTGGAATTCTCTTAATTTTGCTCTTCCAGCTCTTAGGGATAACTGTAGACTTAACAAAGTCTCAATTGCAACTAGTCCATTCTTTGAAACTCATTGGATGTTTGCTGGGCACCAATCATTTGGAGGCCATTCTCCCCTCAGGCAGAATTCCTCCTTTGGTTTAGGTGATATTCAGGGTTTGTGTACCACCCTTAATGTCAGCAGACATATGTCTCAGGAGCTGAGGCTCATGACAGCCACAATTTTTCTTATTACTCATACAGGTTATCACCTGCATGCCTTGCAGTGCACTATGAGAATTCACTGGAGTTGGTACTTGACTCTGCTGTCTAGTTCAGTCAGAATCTCCAAAGTATGTGTGAGAGAGAGAGAGAGACACACACACACACACACACACACACACACACACACACACACACACACACACACAGAGGAATGGGTGGTTTGTTCACACCAGCCTCTCCTTCAACAACTCCTTACTTCCTCACAACATCCTAGCAGTGATCACCATGGATACCTTTGACCTAAGGCTGAGGGAATATTGTTAAAGGTAGAAAGTCCAATGTGTCTGGTGAGAGTCAGAGACCAGCCTGCACATAAATATCCTAGAGATGAAAGTTGCCCTCCACATACCCAGGCATTCCAGGATTTGTTTTGTCAAGGAATGATTGCACTCTACTGTAGCAGCATGGCAGTAGTGTTGTATGTCAACAAGCAAGACAATATTCATTCATGCCTTATTTAGTTTTCATCCAGGCTGTCAAAATTCTTCTCTGGCCTTTCATATGGTATTCAGAGCCTTTCTTCTCAAGGCCCCCATATAATGAACCCATCCCACTGTGAGATCTTAATGTTGTGCTGCAGAAAGTAACTCGTCTTCCTTTTGAGCCAACTTACCCTCCAGATTTGATCTGAACTTTCCTGTATTGAATATCACTCTTCTGGGGTCAGTCACTTCCAGCACATAGATGACCGAAGTCCAGGCATTATGCACCATGCCACCTTGCCTTGTATCTCCAAAGGATATTGTTGCCCTTAATAAGAGCCCCTCATTCTTGGCCAAGTCTGTTATTGAATTTATTCTTAATCAGTTAATTAATCTTCAGATGTTTTTACCTATTTGTGTATATAAATCATAGTTCTTGCTACATTGTTTGTTGTCCACAGGCAGCTGTATTTTTATTTTGATCATACCAAAAGTTTTGTAAAGGATGCTCAATCATTTTTCTCCTTTGCAGCTAACAGATTGACTACAACAGTGAAGTGGTTGTCTGACTGCTTTAAGTTTATGGTGAATATGCCTACCTAGAGTTCATTCTTCTAGGGTAGTGAGCCATTTCCCCATAATGTCTCCATTGATGGTGTTTGTGCAGCAGCTTCATGCAACATTAAAAGATAGATGTAATTTTAGGTCTCGGTCTTTTTGAGCTGCCATACTCTGAGGTATTGTTTCTTGAGGCATCTGAAGTCGGTCTGTTGGTCACTCTGTCCTAGCAGCAAAGGAGGATAAATCAGACCATGACGGACAACAAACAGTTATGTGCTTACCATAACAGTAGCACTATAGTTGTGATTTATCCTCTTCAACATTCCTGCTCACCTTCCGTTGGTCTGTCACCTGAGTTGTCTTTTTTGTTGGTAGTGGTGTAAGTTGCCTATCCTGTCATTTCTGTTTGGATAACTGAGGACTTGTCACTTCTGTGAAATTCACAGTTTTGCTAGCTGAGAGTGCTGGAGTTGTGGGATTTTTTATTCACAACTCATTTCATGTCTTTCCAATGGGTACACAAATGCAGTGCTGATGAGTTTATCAGTTAATCATTTGGTGTTTGCCTGAGTGGAGAAGAGGGCTGGAGCTCTGACTGTGACCCAGGTGACACAAGCTCAAGATCTCTGACACTAGATTAACCAGCTGTTACTGCCTGAGCAGCTGACACAGGTTCTCCTTCCTTGTTAGGGTGTTTTATTTTATGTCATAGCTGGGTATCCCCAGGTGGGGACATGAGGGTGATGTGCAGCTTACATGTTCACTGTTCACAGTTTAGTTTAATCAGTAAGAAAGAGTTGATGCAGACACCTGGCACTCATGACCATGGACACATGCATGTGGCACATTTGAGGCATCACTGGACACTGGACCATTAGTGATGGTTCATCCATGTACCTGTCAGCATCTGATCATTAAAAAAGCATAGTGCTGACCATCAAAAATCCTAGCAAAGGGTGAAGAAATAGAAGCACTTCCTAAGTTTTTCATAATAGGACTGCATGTACCGGATTCCTTACAGAGAGTTGGAAGGAGGAATCTCTGTATAGGATTGGTTCAGGTATGTAAAAATGAATGCACCAGTAAACAAGTCTAACTTTAACTTTATGTAGGGTTACCACCTGTTCCTCTTTGCAAGGGACAGTCCCTCTTTGGGCAGTTGTGTCCTGCAAAAAAATCTACAAAATGGCATATGTCCTGACATTTTAGGACAAAACAATATTTCCTAAGTTTTCTTTAATAGTTACATACAGCAGTTATTTTGTATCTGAAACACTTAAATGTTATTTGAAATGGCAAAAGCAACTCAAATGTTTTAAGAAAGAGCTTTTATTTGTGCAAAAAAGTGAAGTTCTGTACTGGCTATGTGTATGTTTTGCCCTTCAAAATCTCACATTTCTAGAAAAAATGTCCCCTTTGGGTATCAGAAAAGGTGGCAACCCTAACTTTATGGTGAAAGCCAGTAAATCTCAGAGGATGAGGAAGATTAATTGGATTACAAAAATCATAATGCTATGCTTAAATTTTAGCACGACTGTTGTGTTCATTCTCCATCCAAGTTTTGTTTCCCTGTCTACATAAAAAACAACAGTCCCTAAGCCAGCTACAGTATGTTGTTGTTGTTCTCAGTTCTTGCCTTGCATGGATTGTGACATCACTTAGGCAGTATTGTGGAGGACATTTTCGGTGTACCGGACCTGGCCTGCAACAGTGACACTCAGGATATCACAACTCCAGTGAAGGGAATAAACAATCCATCTGAGAAATGGGAGGAAAGAGGGATGATCAGTAATGGAAGCCGATGCCAAAAAATTACCCTTAAATTGATGTACCGTGGGGGAAGGGATCTGACTAATCGACAAGTATACAAAATTGGGTTTTAGTCCCTTAGCCCTCTGTTGCCTATGCAAATAGCAGTAACTGTGTACCACTGGCTCAAGAGGAACATTTCACAATTCAACCTTCTCTTTATGTGAACTTCTTCTTTCGGCTTTTCACGGTTAGGGGTCGCCACAGCGGATCACCTGTCCACTCATGATTGGCAGTAGAGTTTTTACAATGTTGAGTTGCCAGCCCGGCACCCAACCTTCCACGGAAGGCACACATATGCACACACTCATACCTAGGGCCAATTTAGAGTGTCCAATCCACCTACAGCATGTCTTTCAGATGTGGAAGGAAACCGGAGCACCCGGAGGAAACCCACGCGAACACAGGAAGGACATGCAGACTCTGCACAGAAGGCTCCCCAGCAGAGGATTGAACCGGAGAACCTGTTGCTGTGAGGCAACAATGCTAACCGCTGCACCACCGTGGCTGTGTCAGTACATCTCATTCACTGTGGAAAAGTTTTGCTGAATTTTACTTCTCTTGTGTTACAGGAATGGTAAATCTGTCCATTATTCTTGGAACTCTTAGGAGAGAAATTAGTTAAAAAAAAATAAACGTGTTGCGATAACTGTTAAGCTTTACATATACTGCTCCCCCCATTTTAGAATTTCCTAGTGTATCTGGTAAAGAATGATCTTTGAAGTTTCTGACAACTAGAATGACATAAAAAATGGTACATGGCAGTTCAAGATTGCTGCACTCTAGTCATAAAAAAAAAAAAAAAAACACCTTCAATTGTTTCATTAAAATTAATTAGAAATACAAACTTTAGGATAACAATGGCAGATAGCAGTCCACTGTTCATGGCATAGTAGCTGAGAAGCATCTATATGCAACTTTGCAAGGGTGCCAGAATAATCCAGCTATTAGAAATAAGAAGAACTTTGCAAGGGTGCCAGAATAATCCAGCTATTAGAAATAAGAAGCTCAGAACCAACTTGACCTGGAAACTAATTAAGTGGACTTTGCACTAGAACGTTTCCTCTTAACGGTATGCACCAACTTGGTCAGCTAACTTACCAGTCTTGTAGCTAGAATGCAGCCCCCTCCCCCTTCCTAAGATAAAAGCTTCCTTTATAAATCCTAATTTGTGTCGAGAGGAAAATATTTGAACAAGTAGCATACATTTTGATTTGGTTCAGTAGCATGCATGTTGAAAACCAGCATTCAAAAATAATTAAATTACCATTTCAAGGTTTAATTTGATTGAATTTATTTTCTAAGAAGGTCTGGGTAAACTGACAGGCATTTGCTAAAAGGACAGCAAATTCTTCCTCGTTTGCACGACAGGAGGTTTCACTAGTGACCAGCATAGTCTTTTATCCATGTAGGCCAGTTCTTCATGGTATTTGGTCACTACAGAACGTGAATGTATAGTTTCTCATTCACAGCTTAGACAGGTATATTAAAAGTCTGGGGTAGCAGGCAGGTTGGAACCTCTTTACTGTTCAAAGTAATCTTTTGTTTCTCTTCCAGGTTCACAAACTATTTCATTTCACCTGTGCATCTTCCTTTTATTTGATTTAATTGCTTTTTCACAGGTGAATGACCTATAAGACATAGATGCTGAACAAAACATGTCAGATCTATTTTGAAACATAACTGTAGCTTCTCACAGACTTCCATTTCCAGACTCAAACCTTATTAACTTTGTTTTTTGACAGTTTGCGTCAAGTTTGTTGCTTTTTTTTTTTCTGTATTTTTGCCTTTAAATCTGTCTAAAACAAGTAAAGCATAGATCTCGGCCTTCTTGTTGTTAAGAGTTTTCTGCTGGTGATAAACCAGTAGTCATTTGTGATGTAATCTTGCACTGAGAAGCTACCTTGTTTCATCTTTTTTGTTTAATCCCTCCAGGGCTTCAAAGTTTGTCCAGCCTTTTCTGGTAGGTCATTACATGGCGCATTAATCATATGGGAGTTACATTACAAATTGAATTCCACACTAATGAAGGAAAACCTATCATCAGATACTGCATTTTTGGGAATACTCTGTATGCTAAAATGTTTTTCCTCAGTTTCTCATTGGTTACATTCTGTTTATTGCACAAACATTCATCAGCTTTAAATGAACATTTTTCAGAAGCAGAATGTTCATTCACGCCTTGGAAAATCCAGTCTGCATGCTTCCTAGATACCATTCCTTTTCAGGCCATTGCCATGGATGTCAAGATAAATGCAATTGTAATAACTATTTGCTTGACGTTATCCCACACACACCTTTACTTATTTGTTCACAAGTTGATCTACACCAGGCAACTGCACATGTAGTTTGGCTATCCTTTCAGTATGGACAGTGTAAGAAGAGCTCGATTTAACTTTTAAGTATTACAAAATAATTTTGCAGAGGTATTATGATTTTACTTTCATACAGTAGTACAATCATTGCTGTCATGTAATGATAGTTACCACTTATTTTTTTCTGGATTATGTAGGTATAAGAAAAAAAACATACATGTGTTTATTTTAATATATAAACATGTCATCTTCTTTCAATACTTTTTTTCTAAATACCAATCAGCAGTTTATTTTATGTTGCTTTTTTTAATTTCCCTCGTCACATAAATGTGACTGCATAAGGGTGTTATGACTTGGAGTGCCAGATCAGATAAGAGATCTTTTTTTGAGATGCATCAGATTAGAGAGCAGCACTGAGCGCCATTTGAGACGGCTATGGCTGTATCTGAATATCAGAACCATGCATGGCATACCTGGGAATAACCTTCCTGTCTTTTGTTACCTGAAGTAGAACTGGTGCAGAAGAAACGCCAGAAGGTGAATCCTGATGTTCTTTCACGTTTCACTGTTGCAGTCATCACACTTGGGTTATCCTGCCAGGGGTAGCCCTCAGTCAGCCCGAATACCAGAGGCTTAGTATTTCTGCGTCAGTTGCTGTCGCTCAAGGACTGACGTCAGGTCATCAGTGGTATAAAATAAGGTAGCCGACGCCATTACATCAGTCTTTTTTGCCGAGAAGCCCGAAGCAGAAGCAGTTCACACGAGTGCCGGTCAGCCGCTACCTGAGTTTTTGTTTCCAAATTGAAGTTGGAGTCTTCTAAAGCTAAGTACCCCATCGGGGATCCTTTTTTCTTGCTCTAACCAATGTCAGAAAAAGTTAACAATTGTGTTGCCTGTGGAAAGCAAACACCACACCGAAACTTCCATTCTTACTGCGTCACCTGTTTGGGCCCAGACCACGACGTCCCTCGCTGTCACTTTTGTGCTTTGTTCAACTCCAGAACTATATGTCGTTGGGCCGTTATTGCAGCTAGATATTTTCGCTCTCAGTTTTCAAATTCCGATATGGCTTCGCTAAGCTATCCGACTACTGATCTTCCGAAAAAACGTAATTATAAAGACGGAGGCAGACCGCACAGGTCCAAAACTGCCGATGATGCGTCCATTAAGCTAGTCGTCAGTTCTCCGGTCCTCAGTGAGGCACTTTTGCAGCCCCTGATGCCCACTTCTGTGGATTTGCAGGCCGCTACCGAGACCCTTTCAGAGTCCGGTATGCCACGAGACTCTTCTTCGACTAAGGATCCTGTGGATGTCTCTACCTTGGATGGGTCCGGAGCCGCTGAGCAGACACCGGCTTCCGAGGAAGTTCTTCACACTCCCGATATTCAACACAAACCGACTTCTTTCACATTTTCAGTTCTTTCTAAAACTACCGAGTTTCCAAGGCCCAGGGTATGAACTACACCCAAAAAACCGACGACCCAAGCTCAGGCACCTGCGTTCATACCTCAATCTCAAATGCTAAAAATGACAGAAGACCTTATTATGCTTCTTAGGGGAAGCCAGGCTACCCCTTCCAAAAGAAAAAGAGACGTCCCCAGTAGTTTTATCTGAACAGGAGTCCGATGACTCTGATGCTTCTGAATATGAAGACATACAGCC
This sequence comes from Protopterus annectens, assembly GCF_019279795.1. Taxonomy (NCBI): domain Eukaryota; kingdom Metazoa; phylum Chordata; order Ceratodontiformes; family Protopteridae; genus Protopterus; species Protopterus annectens. The sequence goes on from NC_056728.1 coordinate 1,965,304,945, forward strand.
CCTCTCTGCTTATGAGGATTCTGATGCAGAGGAATCCATTCCTTCTGCCTCTCCACCTGAGGATTTTTCATTTGGTGAAACCCTACATACTTTAAGGTAGCATTTCCAATGGGAATGTCAGGACTATCCTCAGTCAAAAAAGAGACTCAAGGAATTCTTAGATTTACCACAGCACAGACCTTTAGCCATTCCTCCTGTCCTGGATGTTGTGGATGATGTTTTTATGGAGTCCAGTTTGACTCCTGACACCCTTCCTCCTGCTCCCAGGAAACCTGACAGGTACTACAGAGTCCCTGACTCACAAATTCCTTTTCAAAAATCCTACTGCTGACCCAGAGGTCATCTCCCAAGGACCTAAAGGAATTAAAGCAACCTCAGCTAAGAATCCCACACCCTCAGACAGGGATTCCCGAGCTTTAGATAGATGGGGTAAAAAAGTATACAACTCTGCAACTCTTGCTATTAGAGCACTAAAATATCAGTTACATGTGCAAAAATATCAGCAGCATACCATGGAACTCCTCAAACAAAGAATATCTTCCTTTCCTGCTTGTGCAGAAAATAAAGAATTTCAAGAGCTTATGTATTCTGCAAGCCAAGTTACTAAGCACACCTTGCAATGTGGCTTTGACGCCCTAGAAGCATCTTGCAGGGCAGCAGTCACTGGTTCTGTCCTTAGAAGTCATGCTTGGCTTAAGGAACAGACCTTGCCAGACCATGTCAAATCAAAATTATTGGATGCACCAAGGCAGAAGAGGTCTTAAAAAAATGGAAGAAAAAGCTAAATCGATGCAGACAGTTAAAGACTTTTTACAGGTCCAGCCTCCGAGGTTCAGTAGGCATTGCCCCTCCAAGCACTGGTCCTTTCCAGCCCCCTCCTGGCCAGCTCAGCCCAGACTCAGGGGAAGCAGACCCCCCCAGACAGCAGTCCCAGGAAATGCAGAGATCTAAGCAATGGAGTTCCTCCTCTTCAAAAACAGGGAGTGCTAAGCCACCCCCTTATGGTAAGAACTCACAATGACTTTACACCTCCACCCCTTACCTCTGCCCACCTGCTTGTGCCCCTAGGAAGAAAACTCTCCTTCCATGCAAACAACTGGGCCTCTATTACCAATGACCGATGGGTCCTCAACATAGTGTCCCAGGGATACAAATTCTATTTCCACACTCTGCCAACCCCAAAAGGGTCTCCAGATCTTCCTCCAAACCAGTGGACAGAGGCCAAAAAGCAAGTCCTTTCCCTGCTCTCCATGAGGGCAATACAGCATGTTCCTGTAGAACAGATAGGTCAAGGTTTCTATTCCAGACTCTTCCTGGTACCCAGAAAAGCCCAATCCTCAATCTATCCATTCTAAACACCTTTCTGGTGATACCAAAATTCAAAATGCTCACCCTCCAGCAGCTTCTTCATATGCTTCCCAAGGATGCTTAGTTAGCCACCCCAGACCTAAATGAGGCCTACCTACATATCCCAATCTGGGAATCTTGCAGGAAATATCGAAGTTTCAGGGCACTATCTATGCACTTTCAGTTCTCTGAGCTTCCCTTTGGCTTATCCACTGCTCCTAGAGTTTTCACAAAATGCCTGGCTCCAGCCATTGCTTTTTGCAGACAAAGAAATATTCAAATTTAAAAAACAAAACCAAAACAGGTCATTGACCCTCAAAAACAAAATTTTAAAGAACACGAACACCGAAACCGTACCAGTCACAATAAGTTTAATGCTCCAAACTACGAACAACTAAGCGCTTTCGCCAAGGTAAAAACCAAAGGCATCCTCAGAGTTTGGAGCATTAAACGTATTGTGACTGATATGGTTTTGGTGTTCGTGTTCTTTAAAATATTCAAATTTACCTCTACTTAGACGATTGTCTGATTCAGGCAGACAGTCAGGAAAAGCTGTTACAGCACCTGACCTTTGTAAAGGACCTACTGACCTCCCTGGGGTATACTATCAACAAAAATAAATCAAAACTAGTCCCCACACAAAAAAATGTATTCCTGGGAGCAAGCCTGGACACAGCATCCCAGATGGCATGTCTTACACCAGAAAAACAAGCCTACCTGGCAGGCTACTTCTCTCAACTAGCCACCAGAACCCAGTTATCTGCAAGGAAAATCCTGCAAGCTCTAGGGTTTATGGCCTCCTGCATTCTACTCATTCCATATGCCAGACTGCATATGAGGAAACTACAATGGTACCTAAAAAGCCTTTGCAGTAAACACTCTCAAGACCTGGAAGCCATCATACCAGTGATACCCTGTCTAAGGAAAGATTTTCTTTGGTGGGCAGCAGCATGCAACCGCAATAAGGGACTTTCCTTCTCACAACCCCATGCCACCCAGACCCTCACCACAGACGCATCAGACTATGCCTGGGGTGCACACCTGGACGGCAGGTGCATTCAGGGCCATTGGAGCCCAAATCAAATACATCTGCACATCAACCAAAAAGAGATGCTAGATGTTCAGCACGCCCTGACAGCTTTCAGATCCCTACTCTCCCCGGGGCCTCTGATCAAAACAGACAACACCACAGTGATGTGGTATATCAACAAGCAGGGAAGGACTCACTCTTATTATCCTCTCTGCAGGCTCACCATGACCTTTTGGCACATGGCCTCAGCCATGCAAATACACTTGCTAGCACAAATCCTGCCAAGCTCCCTAAACTCCCTGGCAGACAACTTAAGCAGAAACCTGCTTGACCCACACAAGTGGAAGCTAAACCACAGAACCTTCACACTTGTAACCCAGAAATGGGGCACCCCGAACGTGGACCTCTTTGCCTCCCACTCCAGTCATCAGCTCTGCAAATTCTGCACCAGGGAAACTCACAGCAAGGCCTGGAAAGTGGATGCCCTATCCTTCCAGTGGGTAAAACTCTTGGTCTATGCATTTCCCCCTCTACCTCTCATTTCAAGGGTACTGCTCAAAATAAGGGTGGAAAAACCAAGGGCAATCCTGAATGACCCAGACTGGCCACTCAGGCACTGATACCCACTGCTGCGCAGCTTGTCACCCCTCCACCATGACACCTACCTCAGACCCCAACACTCCTGACACAGAAGAATGGAGAATTCATGCATCCCCAATTGCAGACCGTCAACCTGACAGCCTGGCTTTTTTCCTGACCTCTCCTCAAGCTGCCAGCCTAAGCAAACAAGTCCTAGATGTTGTATGTTAGGCCAGACACCCCAGCACTAGAAAATCCTATGCTGACAAGTGGAAAAGGTTTTTCACCTGGATCCAGGCTAAGGGAGCCAAAACAGCACAGCCCTCCCTACCTCTCATCCTGGATTAACCTAGCAGACCTACTACACAGGGGTCTATCCTTCTCTTCTATTAAAATTCATGACTCTGCCATCTCTGCTCATTACAGCACAGAGCTACCACTCTTCTCACACCCTCTCATCAAACAGTTCCTAAGAAGAGCTAACAACTTAAGGTCACCCAGAAGAGCTCCTACCCCAGCCTGGGACCTTAACTTTGTGTTGGAAAAACTCACCCTACCCCCCTTTGAACCTGCAGCTTCAGCAGAGTTAAAATTCCTCTCTTGGAAAATAGCCTTGCTTCTGGCCATCACTTCAGCTAGAAGAGTTCCAGAGCTACAAGCACTCATGGCTGTAGAGCCCTTCATCATTTTCCATGCTGACAGAGTCTCCCTCAGGGCTAACCCATCCTTCATGCCTAAAGTGGTGTCCAGTGTGGCTCTCAACCAATCAGTTCATGCCCACCTTTTTCCCTAACCCACAAAACAAGGGGGAAAGGATTCTGCACTCTCTAGATGTGCACAGACAGCTCAGATTCTATCTGGGTAGGACTAAATCTTTTAGAAAAACTGGCCAATTGCTAGTTAGCTTCGCAGCAGGGGCAGATGGCAAGGTCATATCCAAGCAAACAGTCTCCAAATGGATTGCACACTGCATCCATTTCTGCTACAAACAGCATGGGAAACCGCCCCAAAGGGGGTCAGGATGCATTCCACCAGAGTAACCTCCACCTCTGCAACTTTTCTCAGAGGGGTCACCACCAAGGGACATCCTGGAGGCTGCAACATAGATTTATATTCATACCTTCACCAAGCATTACCACCTGCCTATCTTCTCCAAGTCCAGATCAGGCTTTGCCACCGCAGTCTTGCAGGGCATCCTAGCCAGCTCCCAGTCTTCTTGACTGCCTCCACCCTTTTCTTTAGCTTTGGGAATCAACCTAAGTGTGATGACTGCAATAGTGAAACACGAAGAACATAGTACAATTGTGTACATGTACCATAAACGTAGATATTCGAGTGTATTCACTGTTTTGCAGTCCTGCTTTCCCACCCTCCATCCCCCTTGTCTCTCTCTTCTTCTCTCCTTACAGGGAATTTTTGGTATTTACTTTCTACTGGTGGTGTTCTTCCACCATAACCTAGCACCCTATTTGGGGGCTCCCGACAGTTGGGGCAAGAAAAACTGATGTAATGATATCTGCTGCCTGATTTTATACCACTGACGACCTGATGTCAGTCCTGGAGCGACAGCAACCGACACAGAAATGCTAAGCTTCTGGTATTCAGGCCGACTTAGGGCTACTCCTGGCAAGATAACCCAAGTGTGATGACTGCAGCAGTCAATACACTTGAACATCTACATTTATGGTAAGTGTATACAACTGTACCTTTTGTAAAAATATTGTTATGAACATTTGCCATTAAATAATTATTTGACTGAACATCTAAAACCATTTGTTGGTAGGCATTTTTCATATCCAAATAGGAAAACTTTTGCCCCCCCGAGTAGGTCAGGGAAAGATGACAGTAGTAAGTGTGTTAGATAGCTGCTGCTGTGGGGTTAAAGAAGTGCTTCCAAACTAGTATGATAGAAGTTAGAAGGTCATAGAGAGACTTCAATAATGTCACACTTGGAAAACCAGCAGCATTCTGCTTCTTTGGTGAGAATATGTTTTACTGGTACTCTTCAGTGCTTTGATTTTTCTGTGCATGTAAATCTGAAGCAACAAACCATTATATTCTTTATGTATCATTTGACTTTGTAATGTGAACTGTTATCTCTGTGCAAACCAGACTGGACCTGAAATTGGTCATTTGTGATCTGTGTTCTCTGGTAAACAAATATAAGTAAATAAATCCATTAAAATGTCCCTGAAATGTATTTACACGAAGATTATTTGGCCAACTTTTCCTAAGCAAGCTAAGCTATTACCTTTAACTGTTATCTAAAGTATTTGGTCCTCACTAATATGAGAGAGTGCTGCACACCCCCTTGTGTAATATCTTTCCTGGTAAGGTCAGACCACAAAATTGTCTCCTTTGAAGTAAAAATAAAACCTGGACCCCCAGCTAACCCTGGAATATTCAAGAACTACTCTAAGGCTGACTTCCTGCTACTAAGTGATAAACTGGCAGAATTTCAAGCCCCATAAACCTTGAGAACACTACTGCCTATGCAGAACTCTTCACAGAAACTGCATACAAGCATGTTAATAGCTGCATAGAGGCAGGTGTATCCACCAGGAAGAAGTACAAAACTAACTCAAAAAACAAGCCACCCTAGTGAAATCACAAAATCAATGGGCTGTATAACAGAAAGAAGAAAATCATGGCAAAATTTAGGAGTTGCAGCACCCAGCAGGATTGAAGCATTCTCAAATTAAACAAACTCAGAGCACAGATAAAATCTACTAAAGCCAAATTTGAGGTAAAGTTGGTTTCCCAGGCCAAGGACAACCACAAGGTATTCTTTACCTATGTCTGCAACCTCAAAGGCATAGCCAGCCTTAGGCACAGGCCAACTAGGTGGCTGCGTAGGGCGCTGTTCAAGCAGGGGCAGTTTTCCAGTATTTCTTTCTTTCTTTTTTTTTATTGTTGTAAAGAAATGGTTTCTTTATCATGTGTTGAATGAATACAGGAAAAACTGAAGAGAAAGACAAACTGAGAAAAATGAAGAAAAAGAGTAATCTGGATGGTGTAGATAGACCAGGATGGGGGCACCGTGTGGTGTGGGGGTGTGTGCTGTCGAGCCCTTTTGCCTAGGCACCAGCTGATTAAAGGCCGGCCCTGCTCAAAGGCAGTAAACAATTGTGTGCAGAACTCATTTTAAATGGAGCCACCTGTACTGAGCTGGAACATATAGCAAACCTGCTGGCCAAGAAATTCAGCTCCAACTTTACCCCTCTGTCGCCCTCAACCTTCCCGCAGGAAATACCATCAAATATAACTCCCTCTGATATCACTAGGGAACAGGTCCTTAATACTCTCTCTAAGGCCAAGAACTCTGCATCAGTGGGCCCAGATGATAACCCAGGATGCCTTCTAAATAGCGTAAAATATGACCTTTCAAGCCCTCTGGAATTGCTGTTAAACTGTAGCCTTTAAACAGGCTTCATGCCTCATGAATGGAGAACAGCAGCAATCATCCCTCTGCACAAAGATGGGCCATCTACAGACCATGAAAACTACAGACCCATATGTCTCACTAGTCTTATATGCAAAGCCATGGAAAGAATTTTCTTGGAAATGATCAGTAATGATATAGTAAACCTCCAGACACTGGACCCACCCCGTTTTGGTTTCTTCAAGGGCAGGTCATGCCTGCTCAACCTGGTGGACTTTGAGAAGGTCACCAAAGTAATGGGTGAGGGAAAAATGGTTCACACTGCCTACCTTGACCTGGCCAAGGCATTTGACACAATACCCAACTCGGCATTGTTGACAAACTCGAGATGCTGGGTACAAACCTGTATTGTTACCCAACCAGCTGCCTCACAGACAGGACATAGGAAGTTAGAAATGGGGAGTCCAACTCTAAAAAGAGGCCTGTCACAACTGGAATCCTTCAGGGATCAGTCCTTGAACCGCTTATTTTTTCTGGCTGACTAAATTTGCAAATGAATGCAAATTAGGAGCTGCCATTGAATTGCCCACTGACACAAATGTTCTCCAGGAAGAGCTGATACAGACAAACAACTGGTATCAGAGCCATGGACTAAAACTAAATGCCAAAAAATGCATAATAGTATCCTTCGGGGAAATTATCCATCCCTTAAAGTTGACCCAGTAGTCAGGGACTTAGGGACACACACAGACAGTAATCTAGCCTTTGACCATCACTTATCTAAAGTAGTGAGGAAATAATTCTATGTTGAGCAACTTATAAACAAAAGTATGGCATCTAGAGCCAAGGAAGTCATTGTTCCACATTGAGTACAGTGCCCCCTTCGGTATGTACCCAAACCAGGCTTATCCAACAACTGAAACATACACAGAGGTTCCTCACTAAAAGAATATAGGGCATAAGTAAAAGGGTCTCCATCCATATGAAGCAGAGTTCCTCCCTAACCAAATTCAAGTGTAACTTGGACAATTGGATGGGGAACAGGAAATTCATCCCTGGATTGGCACCTAAGTCTGTAACGGACACAGGCAACCTGTAAATGGTTCTTCTCCCAGTCACCTGCTTGTAAATGTTTCAATTCCCAAGCCCCTTCTTACACTTATCAAGGGTTCCTTAGCTTGTCAGGTTTTTGGGATGCATGGCCAGGCTTAAAAAGGCCCTTGTGGTCTTTAGTCTGGTTAAAACCTATGAATCTGTAATGTTTTCTTTGTGTTCATTATCAACAACTTTCACTGTTGTTGTATGCTATCCAGTATATGTTTTCAGTATAAGACAACAGGTTGCAAAGCAGTGTTAGTGTTTTATTTCTAAAGGTCTTTTACACTACTTCAAGTACCTTCTTCAAAATTTACAGGTTTATTATTTTGGATTAATGGGTAACTTTTCAGTCTTAAAAGTTTTACATAGTTTGTAAAATGACATTTTCTTTGGACAGTCTTAACTTTCTTCCACAGCAATGAAAAGTGAAAATGATTATTGCTAAGTTTCCTTTTGGCTCTTTTTATCTCAGGATTCTTGTAAGTATTTTGCTACACTGCTCTTTCTGTATGTCACTTTCTTTTCTACACGGATATAACTTTTCATTGGTTTAAATATTCATCAGTAAACTGTGTGCTTTTCACCCACAGACTTGCTACTGACTTTTCTGCAATTTGCAATCTTAGGTGGTGCTTTGTACTGTGGTTTTCTCACATTTATTTACATGTCATTGCCAACCATTTAACTTGTTGATCACTAGAGTCATGTACATGTAGAGCCAGAAACACCAACAACCTGTTTAAAGTTGTAACAGGTCGACACAAAGGTTATTAAACAAATAGATCCAATAAATGCATTAAATCTTATTAAAAGTAGATTTTTTAAATATCAGCTAAACTACACCTTGAGTTAAGGGCTTTCGTCTATAACAGACTTCTTCAGAATTAATTTAATGATTCCATCCACACTTATTTATATAAAGTCTTCCTTCCTAACGTCACTAGGAGACATACCTCTCAGCCTCTTGGCACAAGAAATCTGGACAAAGCATGACATCATAATGTGGGGGCAAAGGCCCAAAATAGGGACATACATCAAATATTTCTCTTGTACACTTAGAAAGTTGCTAGAATAACAGAACTTGTGTTAGCATGCAATTTTTGAAGGATATAAAGTCTGAATCCTCAGATCATGCCAGTGATTTGTGAGAAAACCATACATTGTTTGAGGAACAGGATAAAAATAAGAGGCAAAAATCTGGGCAGTTGAGAGGTATGCCAGTAGAACCAAAAGAATACTTTCAACCATATGCCTATACAAATTTAAAGGTATAGCATAACTACCTGATTTTATAACAAGAACATGGGCATATTCAAATGTTGAGTGTATTTAAATACATCTAAAACAATTATTATACAATACTAAAAACAATGAAATAAATGTAATGCTTCCAGTCCATTAAAAATATTTTAATAAAGTATCATGAAACTGTATTTATTTATTTATATTTGTTGACCGGGAGTGTCCTACTGGCCGTAGGTCTATTTTCAGCAGAGGCCCGGGGAGAAAAGCTCCACAGTTAAAATAAACAGACAGTAGTTACATTGGATTACATAGCGATTAACAATTTACATAGCAATTACTTACAACATATTTACAGATGAAGAACATAGTACATCAGTAGACAACTAGAATCTTGAAGTACATAACAGACATTAACAAATGTTACAATAAGAAGTTCCTGCTGTATAATAAGTACTGGCTTATGAGCATCTGAGCTTGCTATATAATCAAGTTAGTTAGTGGAGTGGAAAGAAAGGTAGTGGTTAGATGGGGTGGGTGATATTAGAGTGGGAGTTGCAAGGGCATAGCCAGCATGTTTTTAGGTGCGCTTTTAGTAAAGTTTTGAAGTGGGTGCATGATGGTACGGAGGTAATTGTGAGTGGGAGGGAGTTCCATAATTTGGCTATGGTGCAAGAGAATAGTGCTTCACCAGCAGAGTTATTGGCTTTAGTGATCTGCAAGTGATTTTTGTTGCTGGATCTTCGTGGTCTGGTGGTGTGATAGGGTTGGAGTAGATTCTGGAGGGATGGGACATTTAGTGGATGGTTTACTAGTTTGTGGGCGAGTGAGAATTGATACCATTGAAGGAGGTGAGGGAGTTCAAGCCAGCCCAGTTCAGCAAGTGAGAGACAGTGGTGACTACGATAGGATGCCCCTGTGGCGAATTTGGTGATTTTGTTGTAGCAGGTCTCTAGCTTGTTTAGATCGCATTGCCTTAGGTTGGTATATATTGGAGAAGCATAAAGTAGGGTGGAGATAAAGTGGGAATTTGCTATTGAAATATTTGCTGCTTTCGTGAGAAGTTGCTTATTTCTGTACAGCGCTCCTAGTTTTTTGTGGACTTTTTTTATGGTCATGGATATGTGAATGTCAAATTTTAGTTTATTGTCTATTTCCACTCCTAGCAATTTGGTGTGTTCAGTTGGGTATATAGTGGTGTTGTCTTTTGCTGTGATGTTAAAGTGAGGATTATTTTGAGTATGTTTGGTGGGTTGGAAGATGAGTAGTTTAGTTTTGTTTGGGTTGAGTATTAATTGGGCATCGGATAACCAAGTTTCAACAGAGGAAAAGGCTTCCTGTGTGACTTTTTGCAGTTTGGGTAGGGACTGGGCTGAGCAGATGATGGTTGAGTCATCTGCGTATTGTATGAGTGTGCCATGTTTGGTGGCAGAGGCTAGATTATTGGTGAAAACAGAGAAGTAGGGGTCCAAGGATGGATCCTTGGGGAACCCCTATGGAGACAGGTAGTTGGGGAGATATGTCATTCTGCCATACAGCGGATTGTTGGCGGTCAGACAGGTAACTCTGAAACCAGTTGGTGACTGATTGTGAGAAGGATAGGTTATTGAAGACAGAGATAAGTTGTTTGTGTGGGACCATGTCAAATGCTTTAGATAGGTCTAGGAAAGTAGCAGAGGAGAGATAGCCATTGTTTTTATGCTGAAGGATAGTGTTAGTAAAGGAGAGTAAGGCAGTGGTGGTGCTATGGTTTGGTCGGAAACCATGCTGTGTATTGGAAAGGAGGTTGTTAATAAGGAGGTAGTCTGAGACCTGAGAGTGTATGCATCTCTCTAGTATTTTGGAGACTGGAGAGAGAATAGCTATGGGGCGGTAATTGGTTAGTTCTGTGGAGGGTCCGCCTTTGTGGAGGAGAATTATATGTGATATTTCCACAGTGTGGGAATGTAACTTTCTGACATAGATCGGTTAATCAAGATGGATACTGGGAAGGCCAGAGCATCAGCTGCAATTTGTAGGTATTCACTTGGGAGGTTGTCTGCTGCTAATCTGGTGGGCTTAAGTTTAGTTAAGAGTTTTTTATGTTGGAGGTAGGTACAGGAGAAAAAGAGAAGGCAGTGGGGAGATTACTAGTTGAAGGTGTGGGTTTGAGGGGAGGGGGGTTGTGTTGTTTAGCTAGTGATAGTATGGTTTGTGTGAAGTGTGTGTTGAATGAGGTAGCAATATTTTCTGAGGAGTGAGGGATGTTAGGAGGAGGGGTACTGACTTTACCTGGGTGGAGGATGGAGTTTATGTAAGACCAGAATTATTTGGGGCTGTGTTGGGAGGAGTCTAGGGCAGACTGGTAGTATTTTAATTTGTCCTGTTTTATTAGCTTTTTGCCTCTATTGCGTAGTTCTAGGAATTTCTGTCTAGTTGAGGGGGTTTTGGTTTTGCACCAGTGCTCCTAGGCTTTATCCATGTTTTTCATTTCTGGCTTAGTGGTTTTCTGTAGCTATGGTGAGGGTTGTGCTTTGATTCTGGAAAGTCTTATGGGGGCATGGTAATTAAGGATGCTCAGGAAGGTAGTATTAAAAAAATTCAACTGCGTCATCAAGACTGAGGTACTTTGGAGGATGCTAGTTACATTCTTTGAGGGAGGAGATGAATGTGAGTGGGTTAAAGTTTATTTTTGCACGTATTTGATGGTAGATGACAGGTTTAGCTTGGTATAGGTATTTTTTGAGTAGGAATGTTGAGGAGTGATCTGATAAGCAGCCTGTTGTATATGACTGGGGGTTCTTACTGACTAGTATCCAGTCCAGTGTAGTGTGCTTGCTGGAGTTTTTATTTATCCTGGTTGGTGACTGGACTAGTTGGGTGAAGCCATAAAGGTTTACTTGATGGGTTGGATGGTTGCCAGAACAGGATTGCCAGTCAATATTGAAATCACCTAAAATGATAGTTTCTTGGGGTTGGTTTCTATAAACCAATGAAAGTTTATTTATATAAAATGAATTACAACTTTGAAGCCCTTAGTTTTAGTACAGAAGTATTTAATAATAATAATAATAATAATAATAATAATAATAATAATAATAATAAACTCATTTAGTGCCAGGGGATAATTAGCACCCAAAGCTAGCTGTCAGTGTAGCTGTCTGTACTCCAGTCTGTCTTCCCATTGATCTCCCCTAGGATCCCCTACAATTCCTTCCAAAATAAAAAAATATATAACTTGCTTTTGTACAAATCCACATTAGTTTCAACATCTTTTTAATGCCATACATGTGCTCATATATGAACTTTTTCAAAAGTCTTTTGGTTTTATCCACATAAAATGATTCACATATAGAGCATTTGGCAAAATACACCACTCCAGTACTTAAGAAGCTATAATTCTTTTGGCCCTTAACATTTTTTGCCTGCAGGAAAGAAAGACACAGTCAGTATCTGCAATATAAGGGCACAAACTACAAGCTCAACATTTGTATGTCCCAAGGCAGGATCAATTACACATTATATTCCTAAGTCACCCCTTCATAAAGTTCTTCTAAATCTTAGCTTTCCTGTATACTATTAAGAGGAGTTAGTAAATATATCTTGGGTTGTAGGCAGAACTTTGAACATATTCCAATATTTAAAAAATATATTCTTAATCCATTTAGTGTCTTGATTATAGTGTAAAAATAAAGCCAGAGAAAAAAACTTTATTGGTATCTGGTACACCATAGTCTGCCATCATCAAAATAATCTCTTCACAATTGTCACCAATGATAGGGCAATATTTAGTACCCCTTTCAGCAATTACTTCTTGACTAATGTCAGCTACCAGGTTCCTTGGATAAACCTTTAACATAAATAATTCCATAGTAAATCCACACCCTTTCAAAAAGTCTGCATAATCTGATGTCATACAAGAGGTCCTAATTAATCCTTATTGCCCTAATTGCTTTTTAATAACAACATCTAGGTATTGTAGTTCGTTTTCATGGACTGAGTAAGTCATTTTAAAAAAGGTTTAACATGCACATTCTGTACATTTTTACTTGCTGCCAAAGCAGTGTTTAAGGCATTTTCAGATGTCACGTTGCCTTTAAAATCATATTCCTTTTATGTGTTCATCATTTAATCTACTCGGTCAACTCTCAGCACTTTCTGTAATATCTTCCCATAATGACGATCTGTGGCTAATCTTCTCAGTTTAGTTCAACAATGTTCTAAGAAATAGGTACAGAAAGCTTTCTAGCACAAAAATGAAATTTATACCGTTTTCTTCCTGTACAGATTTAGGATTTGCATAAATATGTAGTAAGCTTGCCAGCTGCATGCATGTATGTCTTTCGGGAGGATTGGCAAGTATTAAATGGCTGTACATTAAATGTATATTGCAGTTCAACAAGCACAAAAAAATGTGGGTCAGTTTTGTCTTGCGATATATCATTGATGATAAAAACTGTTCCTTTAACAGAATGGTCTTTCATATTAAATGCAGAGTACCTACAGATGTATTTTTTTCTTTAGTTCTTCCTCTTCAAATCAATGTAAGTCCTCGTTTTTTTAAATCAGTCGGTTAAATTGATTTTATATGTTGCGTATGAAGTTCAAGCTCCTTGGGTTTGACCGTATAAATTGGAAATCCAGACTTCTGGAGAACAGCAGCAGGTAGCAATCTTGAGTTCATGGCTTAAAATGAGAAACCTCTATATGCAGCTTTGCAGAGGTAGCAAAGCTAGTTAATATGAGGGAAGAACTCGGAACCATCGTGGACTAAAGTCTAATTAAATGTACTTCGAAGAAGAATGCTTATTCTTAACAATGCGTACCTGCTAGGTTCACCATTTGATAAATAAATTGCTAAAAAAAAAAGTCTTCCTCCTGTGTTTGCTTTTATTAATCCTTCAGGTTATTCCCTAAGCTTCCTTTTCTTTTTGTCCATGTTTACTGCACATCACTTACATGTCCCTAAAACTCATGTTATACTCTTTCTTTATCTTATTAGACCTGCTACTCTCTGCTTAACTTCTTAACCTCCCCATATCCTTCCCAAAGAATCTAAAGCTAGGCCCTGTTGGAGTCTGCCCTCTTAAGGTGGCCCATGCTTACTTTTATGTTAATGTTTGTGTAACACATGGATCAGTGCTGGGCCTAGTCTTTTTCAGTATCTTTGTAAGTCATGTTGCAAAATGACTGAAAGAAAAGTATGTCTTGATGTTGGCTCAAAGATACGCAACAAGATTGAGAGACAAAAGGTGCAGAAAGGCTGGAATGGGATATGGGAAGAATGGTCTGAAATATGTCTGCCTTATTAAATGTCATAGAGCAAATGTTTGACACTAATGTGTAATTTACAAGAGAAACATTAACAATTGAAAGTCACTGTAACAGCAGTTGAGCATTTTTTGCAGTGAGGCTTTGTCTCTGCCCCCCCCCCACTTTACTGATGGGGGAGCTCTGTCTCCCATACCCCTGATACTAACTCAGACCACAATACCTTAAAGGAATACTCTGACAGTGCAAACTCGGACTTAGTCCGTCCATCCTCAACCCCTTTTCCCATTTTGCACATGGGGTTGGGGTGTCACTTCAGCAATGACAGTCATCGTGAGCCAAGGTTTACACCACCTGGTGGCTAGCCCTGCCATGCTAGTTCATTTGTATCACTCGCGCGCACTCACACTCACACACACTCACTCACTCACTCACTCACTCACTCACTCACTCACTCACTCACGACCATTTTAGAGTGTCCAATCCACCAACTGCATGTCTTTGGAATATGGGATGAAACGGAAGCACCCGGAGGAAACCCACATGACTGCAGGGAGGAAGTGCAGACTCTGCTGTTTAACATATACTTCTCTGATCTCCAAATAAAAAAAAAAATAGGATCTCTGGTTAACAAAGCTGATGGATAATTGTAAACTAGTTGTCATCTCTGAATCCCCTTCTAACTTGCATGAGCTGCAACTTGAACTTATGTTAGCTGGTGCATAGAAAATCGTCAGAAAACCTAAAAGTTAAACAATGCAATATTGCTGCAATTGGTAAACAATCCCTCGACCCAGTTTAGAGTATAGACAACACCCTGCTTCAAAGTGAAGATATTGTGAGGGATTTTGGAACTTGGATAGACAATTCCCTCTATTTTGATCATTATTTGGTAACAGTGATTAGGAAAATATTCTCTGTCTGGTACAGCTGATTACAAAGGGTATCTCCTCTTGGTCCAGAGATGTCCTTACCTTTATATATTCTGCAGTGATAATACCCTTCATAGAGTACAGTGCTCCCTTTGGGATGTGTCTTGCTAGGCATACCAGGCAGT
>NC_056728.1:1965329929-1965342429 GCF_019279795.1 Protopterus annectens
GTGTGTGTGTGTGTGTGTGTGTTTATATATAGTATATATAGAGAGAGAAAGATACACATTCATGTATGTGTTTGTATGTATCTTTATATTTGCATATGTGTGTGTGCGCTTACATAGGATCATAGGAAGTTACTAAGCTAATGGCCCTAAGGCCCTTACAAGCCTAGCCAAGTTCTACCTTTGTTTCCACGATTAGCACCTAATGCCCGTGTCCAGGTGGGATACAGGTGGATCCCTCCAGGGTGAATTTATGGTTACCCATCCAATCGTCCTGTTTGTGTTTGAAGAAGGCCAATGAGCTGCTCTTTTTGACATGAAGTGGTTGTCTATTCCAAAGGTATGGTAACCTCTGGGTGACAAATCTGTCCCTCCAGAAGGTTCTGTTAATGTCTCATACCAGGTTAAGGTCTTTAGAGCGAGTAACCCGTGTACAATTTGACTTGCGGATATGCAGCATTTCCAATAAAGCAGGGTCAGAGATTGCCTTATTTGGAAGGCAGAGATCACCTCTGAGTACTCTCTTTGAAACAGAATAAAGTGGCACTAATTTCAGAGGATCCATGTAGGACAGATGCTGAAGACCTTGAATTTTCCTTGTGAGGAACCTTTGTGGTTTCTCCAATTGCTGCAGGTGCCTGGAAAGGTATATACCAAAAGGGGCATTGTACTCGATTATTGGCCTGATGAGGGAAGAGTACAAGGAGGTTATAACTTCTTTTTTTTCTGGAGGCAATGCCCTTACATATGAGATGAGTGATATAGAATGCCCTTCTTACCACTGTGGAGACCTGGTGATCCAAGGTAAGATTGCTGTCAACCTCTGTGCCCAAGTCTCTTACCACTGAGTGCATACTTAGGGTGTTGCTATTGATTTAGTAGTTGACAGGAGCATCTCTCTTACTGAAAGGTATGTTAATACATTTTTTTGTATTGAGTTTAAGGCCATGATTGTGACACCAATCATTTGTTTTGGTAAGACCCTCTTAAAGGATGTTGACATCATTTGGAGATTCTATGACTGCTCCTAGTTTGCAGTCGTCAGCAGACTCCATCAGTCACAGGCCTTTAGTTTTTGTTTGTACTTCAGAGAACTAGATGCCAAAAAGTAGGGGTCCCAGGACTGATACCTTTGGAACACCACTTAAGACTGTTGTTGGATGTGGATGCCCCTGTTGTGACTGTACGTGCTCTATTAGTGAGACAGTTATTGACTCATCTAATGATATAAGGGTTGATACCTAGTTTTTTTTAATTTCTCCAGGTCTTGGGTTTCTAATACCATGACGGGAATGCATCCCATTCCTAAGTCAAAGTATGATTAAAGTTTATGAAATTAGTATTGTTTCAGTCTTTGATGTCAGCCAAAAGTGCTCTTCGCAGCACCTGCAGTGTGCCCATAAATGACTCCTTCTGCAATTTGTACGGAGTTACATGTATTGGTAACATATCCAAGTACGATTATAGATTTTTTTTTAATAAGATCCATTGCTCCTACAACTGTTGGAACTGTCTGGGTGTCTTTCTTCCACATTGCTCTCATTTCTGCCTGCATAAGAAAGACACTGTAGTCACTGTGTGAGGCGATTTCAATGATCAAAGCTACTTTTGTCTTCTTTTCATTGACCACTATATCTGGTTTTCTAGCGTCTGTCTTTTGAACTGTTGGTAGTGGGTGATCCCATGTGTTGTAAACTTCATCATTTTCTATAATGCTTTTGTCGCTCATGTTTCCTGTGTTTTTCAGCCACTTCAACACCATAATGTTTGCACAATCCCCAGTGCAACAGTCTTTCACATTATTATGCCTTTCAGTATACAGTCCTTCTGCCATTAGTATATCACAAGGAGCAACAAGGTCTGTTAATCCCTTATGTTCAATGAACTTTGTAAACCAGCGTATACATAGCCCACTTTCTTGGGCAGCCAGTTTTAACCTTTCATCTCATGGTTTGAATTCCCCTCTCTTTAACAGTTCCTGCATTCGTTCCTGATCAACATGAGGTTCTTCCCGAAGTTTTCTAGATTTGCAACTATATTTATGCATTTTCCACATTTCTTACCTTCTCATCTGGTCCTTCATCTTGCATTCTTTCTTTTGTTTTTTGGCACATTCACTTGATACCTGATTTTAACCTACTTCTGGTTTGATTTCCATTCCTGCTTGACACAGATATGCTTCTGCTAGATTAAGCAGAGAAGTCATCTTAGATTTATTCTCCTCATGACTATGTTTGGGTCTTGTGAGGTCAGCAGATGTGTGGAATCATGTAATCAATTTCAAGGAGGCCCAGCCCATCTTCAGAACGGGGAATATATCATCTTGGTATGCACTGATTTTTATAAATCATTTGATGAGCATGAAGAATCCTTCTTGTTTTCCTATCTCATCTCTCCAACACATTTTGGGTCCAGTCACTCACTGCAAAGCTGTAAGTTAGGATAGGAAGAGCAAATTGGTTTATAGCTTGGAATTTGTTCCTAGATGTCAATGCTGTTTTCAGGATTAATTTAAGTCTTCTGTAGTATTCCTTACTAAGTTTTATTCTCATTTTTATCAGGTTTTATTGTTGATCCCTTCATCAATTCCCAAATATTTATACACTCCCTCTCAAGTTATTTTATATCACATTCTTGTACTAGACTGATGTTTTTCTGCTGATGCAGTTTTCCTGCTTTAAAGGTTGCTTTTGCACATTTATCAAGACCAAATGACATTCTTATATTATCTGAAAATGTTTTGACAACTTGCAGTTGTGCTTTCAGTTCCTTATCTGATGAGCTATACAGTTTTAAATCATTGACAAAGAGAAGATGAGAAGTCTTTACAACTTTGTTTTTTTCTAGGCGCCAGATTATAGCCATGGCCTAAACTGTTAAGTAAACAGTTTAATGGATTAAGGACAAGGTGGGAATAGTAAGGGTGACAAGAGAGTCACCCTGAAATATCCCCCTTTGAATTTTTATCCTTGAGATAACAATCTGTCCTTTATCATGGCTTAATTGCAAAGAGGTCTGCCACTGTTTCATGGTCAGTGTAATGTAGTCGATCAGTGTAGGGTGTATCTTACACATTTTTAAACACTCTTTTTTATCCATGAATGAGGGATGCTATCAAATGCTTTTATGTAGTCAATCCTTGCCATACATACAGTCTTCCCCTTTTTACACTTCTCCACTATGACTTTAACAACAAACAATCCTTTGTTCCATATGACTTTCTTTTATTGCCCTTTTGTTCTACTGCCATAATTGAGTTTTCTTGTAAATGACTATAAATTCTGACAGCATCAATTCCCATGTATAATTTATGCATCGTCGGACGTGAAGTTATTGGTCTATAAGTTTTAGGGTAGCTTGCAGGTTTACTCTTGAGTAAGGTGCACATATAAATAGTTCTTACTCATGGCTAAATCTTCTTGCAAAGATGTTAATACTTTTAACCAAAAGTTAGATACTGCATCTGGGCCTGGGGTTTTCCAATTAGAGGCGTTTCTTAACTTTGTTTCAATCTCTCTGGCTGTTACTTCATCTCATTTCATATCTTGTACCTTTAAACTTCTTATTCTTCCTTTTACTTCTTCTATCCAGTTAGCATATTTGTTATGTTCCACAGGATCTTCCGAGATTTTTCTCCAAAATGTATCTATTTCTTCTTTTTTTGATGGTCTTTCATTTCCTTTTACCTGGTTTCCCAATTCTCTAAAACTTTTTGTGTCATCAATAAATTGCTTATTTTGCAATTTTCTTTTATATTTATCTGTGTATCTTCAAAGTTTTTCCACATGTGCCGAGATTATTAGTTTGTTATATGCGATAGTACATGAATAGATATCCTGGTCTGTTGTAATACTGTGCATTGCTTTTATCACGTCTATCTTTCTTAGTACTTTTGTTGATCTGTTCCCTCTTCTGTATTCTTCTAACAGTGACACTTCTTGCCTTAATTGATTTATAGTTTTCTCTATTCGATACTTCCATGATGATATTAGATTTCTCCCCTTCCTTTCCCTCACTACCCTGTGTTCTTGTGGTAAAAAGTTATCAGTTATTAATTCAGCTGCACAGTAATTTATCCTTTTTACTTCTGTTATATTGCATGGATCTCTATGGACAGTCCTAATTACTGTGTTCATTTGTTTTATTAAACTTCTGACTTTTGGGGTTTTATTGACCTTCTGCAATCTTATCTATGTCTATTAAATCAAGCAACTCTTCTCTTAGCTCATTTTCTTGTAAACTGAGGGAAAATTTTTTGATGTTCATCGTGTTTCACTGTTGCTGTCATTACAGTTGGGTTATCCTGCTGGCAGGCTACCCGCAGTCTGCCTGAATTCCAAAGTCTAGGTCTGGCATTGGTTGCTTTCGCCTCCTCCCTGACGTCAGTGCGCCAGGGGTATAAAAGATGCAGCCGATGCCATTTTCTTCAGTGTTTCTTGCCGCACGGTGCCCGAAGCAAAAGCAGTTCGCAAGTGCCGGTCGGCCGACTCCAGAGATTTTCGTGTTCGAATTTCAGATCCGAAGTCGTCTTTAAAAGCTAAGTACCCCGTTGGGGAAACTTTTTTTTTGCTCCAGACCAATGTCAGAAAAAGTTAATTGTATTTCTTGTGAGAAGCAAATACCTCATAAGGACTTTCATTCTTACTGTATTCCTTGCCTAGGCCCTGATCACGACGTTGCTAATTGTCGGTTTTGTGCTAGATTTAACCAATGCACTATTAAGCGTCGGTACTATTTTGCATTTCACTATTTTGGCAAAAGATTTAATTACACAGTGTCGTCGGATAGCCATCCGACTACTGCAATTCAAAAGAAACACAAAGAAAAAGAAAAGGACAGGCATCCTAGGTCCAAAACTGATGACGAGGCTTCTTCTAAGCCAGTCGCCGGTTCTCAGTGAGGTGTTTTCACAGCCCCTGACGCATGCTACCTTAGAGCCACAGGCCGCTTCTGACTCCCACATGGAGCCGACTAGGCCACTGGAAACTCAAGGTATTGGAACCTTGGAAACTATTCCCTCAGATGGGTCCGGAGCCGGTGAGCAGGCATCGGCTTCTGAGGGGGTTTTCAGGCCTACACAGTTATATGTTAAAATGACTTCAGCTTCAAAGGCAAAGACTAAAGCACCTCTAAAGACAAAGAAACAAGTACAACAGCCCCATGGACAGGCCTCCATGCCAAAAAAAACAGATGCTCAAAATGGCCGAAGACCTAATTACTTTGATCAGGGGTTCCCATCCCCCTCCTGATAAGAGGCCTAGGCAAGAGACAGAATATGAATCTTCAGATCAGGTTTCCATTTCTTCTGATTCCTCTTCTGATCAGGAATACTGTCTTCCACCCTATGAGGATTCTGATACTGAAGAATCTATCCCTTCAGCCTCTCCTCCTGAGGATTATTCGTTTGGCGAATCTCTGCATACCATGAGGGAGCATTTCCACTGAGAGAGCCAAGATTATTCAGAATCTAAGAAAAGGCTCAGAGACTTCCTTTTACTACCTCGGCACAGGCCCCTTGCTATTCCACCTGTGTTAGACATTGTAGATGATGTATTTTTAGAGTCCAGTCTGACTTCTGACTCTTTACCTCCGGCTCCTGTTAAGCCAGACAGATACTACAAGGTTCCTGATTCACATAAATTTCTTTTTAAGAACCCTGCTGCTGACCCAGAAACTATCACTCAAGGTCCCAAAGGGATCAAGGCTTCCACTGCCCCTATAAAGGCTTTAAATTGTCAGTTTCATATGCTTAATTATCAGCAATATATTATGTCACTGCTTAAACAGAAAATGTTGATAAATTCTGAATGTGCAGACAACAAAGAAATGCAGGATTTATTGTATGCAGCTGAACAAGTGGGAAAGCATACTTTGCAATGTGGTTTTGATTCTCTGGAGGCCTCCAGCAGGGCCGCTGTTACGGGTTCTGTCATTAGGAGGCATGCTTGGTTAAAGGAACAGAATCTGCCTGATCATGTTAAAGCAAAATTATTAGATGCTCCATTACAGCATGATACCCTGGTTGGTGTTAAAGCAGAAGAGGTTTTGAAGAAAATGGAGGACAAAGCTAAATCTATGCAAACAGTCAAAGGATTTCTTACAGGTACAGCCTCCAAGATTTAGCAGGCACTGGCCTACAAAACATTGGTCTTTTCCAGTGTCAGACAGGCCACAAAGGGGCAGATATAGATGCCCCAGAGGCAGATCCCAGCCCCAAGGTTCATACAGGTCTAAACAATGGGGAACTTCTACCTCCAAAAGCGGAGAAGACAAATCACAGTCATACAGGAAACAGTCCCAATGACTTCCCCCTGCCTGCACCAAGCACCTATCTTCTGGCAGCACCTTTAGGGGGAAAACTAGCACTTTTTTCTCAAAATTGGCACGTAATAACCCAGGACAAATGGGTCTTGGTTATAGTGTCACAAGGCTACAGGTTTCACTTTCACACCCTGCCAAGGGCAAACGGTTTGCCAGACCTGACAAAAAATCAATGGGCATAGGCACAAAAGCAAGTGTCATCCCTCATTGACATAAGGGTCATTCAGCAAGTACCACAGCAAGAGCAGGGGCAAGGATTTTACTCAAGACTGTTCTTGGTGCCCAGAAAGGACAAAGCCTGGAGACCAATACTGGCCCTATCTATTCTAAACACATATCTGGATATGTAGTCCAAAAGTGAGGAGTGCACCAGGCTGCAAATAAATCTCACCAAATCTTCCACAGACTGTCCTTTATTACTTTACAAACAGGTATAAAAATAGACAGGTTTCAGCGTTGGTGTAACGCTTCTTCAGACCTTTAAAGATGTATGAATAATGCATCCCTTTATATACCATAGTACATTGCACCTTAATTGATTAAAGACCACAAGGTGTAATTGATGTAGTTAATGATGCTTACAAATTCAAACAAGTCTGAGTATAAATGTCTTACTAAATTCTACAAAGCTTATGGCATACAATAGACTTGTGAAAACACACATAAATAGACTCATGAGTTAAAAACACATATGTTAAAACATATATTAAAACATATATTAAAAACATGTATATTGAATACATAATTTAAATGTAAATTCAGTGGTTCAAGGGTCTACTGGCTAGAAAGGGTTTGAGGATATCTTATCATTGAGCCCAAAATGGGCTTGTAGCCTAGAATCATTTGCTCTCTATCCCTTCTGTGTGGCTTTTAATGTTACCTAGCCTATTAGTTCTTGTTAAAGTCTCAAGGACCATGAATTTAAAACAATGTGAAGATCCTTTATCTAAAACATGTCGTGCTAGGGCATTTGTTGTATTCTGTTTATCAATTGCATAGATGTGTTCTCTTATTAATGTCCTATTGGTTTTACCAACATAAAAAGTGTACATTGTTGGCATTGAAGGTATATAAATCCCTAGTTTTACAACATGCATATCCCTTGAACAAATATTCGTCCTGTGTGTGGATGTATGAATTTATCAGTTGCATATATTTGCATTGCTTACAAGTTAAACATGCAAGGTTCCTGTCTTATGTGGAAAAGTATTGACCTTGTTAAGGTTTTCATAACATAGTCTCCTGTCTAGGGACTTCATGTTTCTATAAGATATTGTTGGTCTAGTGTCAACTAAGTCTTTTATTTTCTCATCCATCAAGAGTAATTTCCAATTGTCTCCTATAACCTGCCTTACTTGATTGTTGATATTGGTGTAAGGAATAATCAGTCTGTTTACTGCTGGGGATTGATTTTGATGTTCAACCCATCATTATCATCTACTCTCCTAAAGCAGTGCCCTTACCTACTCTGTGAATATCCCATGAATTAGTGCTTCATGTACTTCTGTCTCTTTATAGCCCCTTTCTAAAAATTCTTTTAAGTATATTCTTCTGTTTATTAAGGTAGACTCTTGAGTGGTTAATCTAGAGGCCCGTAACATTTGATTCTTGGGAATGTTTTGTGTATATGTTGGAAAAACAACTTACTGCACCGCAGCAGCATGCATCCCAAACATATACACAAAAACATTCCCAAGAATCAAATGTTACGGACCTCTAGATTAACCACTCAAGAGTCTACCTTAATAAACAGAAGAATATACTTAAAAAGAATTTTTAGAAAGGCTATAAAGAGACAGAAGTACATGAAGCACTAATTCATGGGATATTCACAGAGTAGGTAAGGGCACTGCTTTTAAGGAGAGTAGATGATAATGATGGGTTGAACATCAAAATCAATCCCCAGCAGTAAACAGACTGATTATTCCTTACACCAATATCAACAATCAAGTAAGGCAGGTTATAGGAGACAATTGGAAATTACTCTTGATGGATGAGAAAATAAAAGACTTAGTTGACACTAGACCAACAATATCTTATAGAAACATGAAGTCCCTAGACAGGAGACTATGTTATGAAAACCTTAACAAGGTCAATACTTTTCCACATAAGACAGGAACCTTTGCATGTTTAACTTGTAAGCAATGCAAATATATAGTTGCAACTGATAAATTCATACATCCACACACAGGACGTGAATATTTGTTCAGATATGCATGTTGTAAAACTAGAGATGTTATATCGCAAATGCCAACAATGTACACTTTTTTATGTTGGAAACCAATAGGACACGTGAGTTAAGAGAACACATCTATGCAATTGATAAACAGAATACAACAAATGCCCTAGCACGACATGTTTTAGATAAAGGATCTTCACATTGTTTTAAATTCATGGTCCTTGAGACTTTAACAAGAACTAATAGGCTAGGTAACATTAAAAGCCACACAGAAGGGATAGAGAACAAATGGATTCTAGGCTACAAGCCCATTTTTATGGGCTCAATGATAAGATATCCCTCAAACCCTTTCTAGCCAGTAGACCCTGAACCACTGAATTTTACACATTTATATTATGTATTCAATATACATGTTTTTAATATATGTTTTAATATATGTTTCAACATATGTGTTTTAACTCATGAGTCTATTATGTGTGTTTTCACAAGTCTACTGTATGTGCTTTCATAAGCTTTGTAGAATTTAGTAAGACATTTATACTCAGACTTGTTTGAATTTGTAAGCATTAACTACATCAATTACACCTTGTGGTCTTTAATCAATTAAGGTGCAATGTACTATGGTATATAAAGGATGCATTATTCATACATCTTTAAAGGTCTGAAGAAGTTACACCAACGCAAAGCGCTACCTGTCTATTTTTATACCTGTTTGTAAAGTAATAAAGGACAGTCTGTGGAAGATTTGGTGAGATTTATTTGCAGCCTGGTGCACTCCTCACTTTTGGACTACATTTTGATATTTTTTCGTTTTGAGGGTGCTTTGCTTGTCAGGTAACTTTGTTTTTACCTACATATCTGGATATTCCAAGATTCAAAATGTTGACTCTGTAGCAGCTTCTGCCCATGCTGGGCAAGAAGGCTTGGCTTGTGACTTTAGATCTAAAAGAGGCGTACCTGCATATCCCAATCAGACAATCATGCAGAAGATACCTCAGATTCATAGCTGGCTCAATGCACTACCAATTTTCTGCACTGCCCTTTGGCTTATCTACTGCGCCCAGGGTCTTCACAAAATGCCTGGCTCCAGTAATTGCATTTTGCAGACAAAGAGGAATACAAATATATCCTTACTTGGACGACTGCCTTATTCAAGCAGAGAACAAGGACATTCTACTACAGCATCTAGCATTTGTAAAAAGATTACTAACATGCCTAGGGTACACAGTAAACAAAAATAAATCAAAACTAGTACCCTCTCAAGAGATAATATTCCTGGGTGCAAGCTTAAATACAACTGCCCAGATGGCTTTTCCTCACACCAGACAAACAGGCAACTGACTACTTATTTCAAAATGTTGGCAACAAAGACCCAGTTATCTGCAAGAAAAATTCTGCAGGCTTTGGGCTTCATGACTTCCAGCATTCTGCTAATTCCATATGCAAGACTGCATATGAGAAAACTTTAATGG
The DNA here is from genome assembly GCF_019279795.1 of Protopterus annectens. Classification (NCBI taxonomy): domain Eukaryota; kingdom Metazoa; phylum Chordata; order Ceratodontiformes; family Protopteridae; genus Protopterus; species Protopterus annectens. The sequence continues at coordinate 1,965,339,899 of NC_056728.1, forward strand.
TATCTAAAAAGTGTTTGGACTCAACATTGCCACAGCCTGGAAACAATAATTACCCTCATTCCCTGCCTGCAACAGGAGTTTCGATGGTGGGCAAAGGCCTGTCACCACAACAAGGGGCAAGCCATTCGCTTTAACCATAGCCAGGCAGATTTTAACAACAGATGCATCAGATTATGCCTGGGGGGGACCCACATGGCAGGAAGATGTATTCAGGGCACATGGTCCGCAAGCCAAATGCATCTACATATCAACCAAGAAGAGATGCTAGCTGTTCAGAATGCCCTGACAGCCTTCAAGGATCTACTTCATCCGGGACAACTACTGATAAAGATGGACGATACTACAGTCATGTGGTACATAAACAAGTAGGGAAACACTCATTCCTACCCCCTATGCAGACTAGCCATGACTTTGTGGGACACAGCATTGACTTACCAAGTACATCTGCAGGCACAATTCCTGCCAGGAAAGATAAATACTCTGGCAGACGAACTAAGCAGAAACCTCATGGATCCCCACGAGTGGAAATTGGATCCGCAAGTCTTCAGCATGACAAGGAATTGGGGATGCCCAGACATAGATCTATTTGCCTCCCCTCACAACTGCCAACTACAGAGATTCTGCACAAGGACTTATCACAAGCAAGCATGGAAAGTGGATGCTCTGTCTTTCAGCTGGAAAAACTTAACAGTATATGCCTTTCCTCCACTGCCTCTCTTCCCCAAGGTACTCCTAAAAGTCAGATAAGAGAAGCCAAAAATGATACTGATTGCCCCAGACTGGTCCCGCCAGCACTGGTACCCAATCCTAAGGAACTTGTCTCAAGACCCAGCCTGGACATTACCTAAAATTCCTCACTTACTGTCCCAACACAACAATCAGATCCTGCACAGCCAACTCGGGACCTTAAATCTGGCAGCATGGTGGATAATGTAGTCATTCAAAACCCACCTCTCTCTAAAGCAGTGATGGGTGTTATTTTGGAGGCCAGGAGGTCTAGAACCAGAAAATCTTATGCTGAAAAATGGAAGAGATTCTGTGCTTGGAACCAGGCACAAGGGATTGACACGACTGTTCCAAATATTCCTCAGATTTTGCAATATTTAACTGAGATGCTGGACAAAGGCCTATCCTTTTCATCAATTAAGATTCATGCCTCTGCCATTTCAGCTCATTACAATGCAGAGCCACCTATTTTTTCTCATCCTTTATTAAGGCAGTACCTCAGAGGAGCCAAAAACTTAAGGCCTCCAAGGAGATCACCAATACCTGCATGGGACCTCAATTATGTTTTGGAAAAACTCACCCTGCCTCCTTTTGAGCCAGCCGCTACAGCTGATATAAAATTTTTGTCATGGAAAACAGCTCTGCTCCTAGCAATAACCTCTGCAAGACGAGTCTCAGAGCTACAGGCACTCATGGCTGTGGAACCTTTTATCATTTTCCACCCAGATAGGGTTTCTCTGAGGACAAACCCAACATTTATGCCTAAGGTAGTGTCCAGTGTGGCCCTTAACCAAACTATTCATTTGCCTACCTTTTACCCAAACCCACAGAATAAGGGTGAGAGACTTCTGCATTCTTTGGACATACACAGACAGCTGCGCTTCTACTTGGACAGAACCAAAGTTTTCAGAAAGACTGAGCAATTACTAGTGGCATATCCTGCAGGATCACAAGGAAAGGCTATCTCAAAACAGACTATTTCAAAGTGGATAGGCCACTGCATTTGTTTCTGCTATTCACAACATGGCAAATCAGTGCGTAAGGGCATTAGGCCACATTCAACCAGAGCAGCAGCCACTTCAGCAGCCTTCCTCAGAGGAGTACCAACCAAAGACATTTTAGAGGCTGCAACCTGGAGTTCAGTGCACACTTTTACAAAGCACTACCACTTACCACTCTACTCTAAATCCAGGGCAGGCTTTGCCACTGCAGTTCTGCAGGGCCTCATAGCCGCTCCTAATCCTATTTAGCTCCAACCTCCCAACTTTAGCTTTGGGATTCAACCCAATTGTAATGACTGCAACAGTGAAACACGATGAACATAGTACAGTTGTGTACTTACCATAAATGTAGATGTTCGAGTGTATTCACTGTTGCAGTCCAGGTTACCCTCTCACCATCCCCCTTATCTTTGCTGGAAATTATCTGTACACTTACCATAAATGTAGATGTTCGAGTGTATTCACTGTTGCAGTCCAGGTTACCCTCTCACCATCCCCCTTATCTTTGCTGGAACTTATCTGTACTTCTCTACTCTGTACAACCTATGTGGTGTATTTGCTTGTAGATGAAGGAAAAATTTACCTTGGTGCATGCATGCTTTATTGACATATTTTTAGCCTACCCTTTTGGGGGCACCTGACATCTGGGGCAAGAAAAACTGAAGAAAATGGAGTCGACTGCATCTTTTATACCCCTGGCGCACTGACGTCAGGGAGGAGGCGACAGCAACCGACGCCAGACCTAGACTTTGGAATTCAGGCCGACTGCGGGTAGCCTGCCACCAGGATAACCCAATTGTAATG